>NW_021703781.1:78350447-78486412 GCF_005190385.1 Monodon monoceros
AAGAAAGAAAGAAAGAAAGAAAGAAAGAAAGAAAGAAAGAAAGAAAGGAAGGAAGGAAGGAAGAAAGAAAGAAAAAATAAAATAAAATTATTAAAATAAAAAATTATTAAAAAATTAAAAAGTAATAAAAAGAAAAGAAAAAGAAAGAAGAGAGCAACCAAACAAAAAAACAAATCCACCAATCATAACAAGTGCTAAAATCTATACAGAAAAAAAAAAAAACAGACAGAACCCTAGGAGAAATGGTAGAAGCAAAGCTATACAGACAAAATCACACAAGGAAGCATACACATACAGACTCACAAAAAGAGAAAAAGGTAAAAAATATATATCTATATATATATAACAAAAAGGAAGAGAGCCACCAAATCAATAAGCAAATGTATCAATGATAGTAAACTCTAAATAGTAAACTAAGATAAACATAAAACCAGAAACAAATTAGATCCAGAAAGCACACCCCAAGTCTACAGTTGCTCCCAAAGTCCACTGCCTCAATTTTGGGATGATTCCTTGTCTATTCAGGTATTCCTGAGATGCAGTGCACATCAAGTTGATTGTGGAGATTTAATCTGCTGCCCCTGAGGCTTCTGGGAGAGATTTGCCTTTCTCTTCTTTGTTTGCAGAGCTCCCGGGGTTCAGGTTTGGATTTGGACCCGCCTCTGCATGTAGGTCGCCTTTTAGGGGCGACCAATGTAGCCGCTGATTAGGGGGCTCTGGCTCACTCAGACTGTGGGGAGGGAGGAGGACAGAGTGCGGGGCGAGCCTGTGGTGGCAGAGGCCAATATGACATTGCAACAGCCTGAGGTGCGCCGTGTGTTCTCCCAGGGAAGTTGTCCCTGGATCACAGGACCCTGGCAATGGCGGGCTGCGCAGGCTCCTGGGAGGGGAGGTGTGGACAGTGACCTGTGCTTGCACACAGGCTTCTTGGTGGCTGCAGCAGCAGCCTTAGCATCTCGTGCTCATCTCTCATGTCTGCACTGATAGCTGCGGCTCACACCCATCTCTGGAGCTCATTTAGGCGGTGCTCTGCTACCCTCTCCTCGCACACTCGGAAATAACAGTCTCTTGCCTCTTCGGCAGGTCCAGACTTTTCCCCAGTCTCCCTCCTGGCTAGCTGTGGCGCTCTGGCCCCCTTCAGGCTATGTTCATGCAGCCAACCCCAGTCCTCTCCCTGGGATCTGACCTCCGAAGCCTGAGCCTCAGCTCCCAGCCCCCGCCCACCCCGGCGGGTGAGCAGACAAGCCTTTCAGGCTGGTGAGTGCTGGTCAGCACCGATCCTTTGTGCAGGGATCTCTCCACTTTGCCCTCTGCACCCCCGTTGCTGTGCTCTCCTCTGTGTCTCTGAAGCTTCCCCTCTGCCCATCCCCTGTCTCTGCCAGTGAAGGGGCTTCCTAGTGTGTGGAAACTTTTCCTCCTTCACAGCTCCCTCCCACTGGTGCAGGTCCCATCCCTATCCTTTTGTCTCTGTTTTTTTCTTTTTCTTTTGCCCTATCCAGGTACATGCGGAGTTTCTTGCCTTTTGGGAAGTCTGAGGTCTTCTGCCAGCGTTCAGTAGGTGTTCTGTAGGAGTTGTTCCACATGTCGATGTATTCCTGATGTATTTGTGGGGAGGAGGGTGATCTCCACGTCTTACTCCTCCGCCATCTTGAAGGTCTCTCTGGTTTTTGTATTTAGAGTCTACCAGACTTTTTAAGACTAAGGAAGCTTCATTGTTCTTGAGATGAAATCTTCACCTGGCACCTTGGTCCTATTCCATTTCCTTGCCTTGGTCATCTGACTCTTCAGAACAGTCCCTTGGAGATATCTGAGAGACTGTGTCCTGGGCTCAAGTTCTCAGCAAGTGTGCTGAATGAAACATAATTCTCAACTTCCAGGTTGTGCTTTTTTTTTTTCAGTCCATATCCTCTAAACAAGAAATGCGAAGGCCAAAAACTCATCCAAAGCCAGCAAAGAGCAAACCACAGAATCGTATTTATCTGGCATCTGACGCTAGATGCTTTTTGGAGGAAGAATTGATATAGCTCATATTTTTCAGGTCTCTCTAGGAATATATTCTGCGTAAAAGAGTCATCGGTTTTTTGTTTTTTATTTGTTTAATATACTCTTAAACAAGTAATCTGTGTGCCTTCACAAATCAAATCAATAGGCTCTGAGCCAATGTTAATTCTTCAACTGAATTGAAGTGTTATTGTACAGATATTTCCCATGGAGTTTTCCAATGAACTAATTTGTGGTTGTTTTATTTTGAGGCAAACGCAACCATCTGCCCCAACCCCACTGCTGGATGGTGGATGGACTTAAGAAGTTCCATGTTCAGGTCAACAGCAGTCGTTGAGGCCACTGGTCTGCAGTCCTGAATGTAAAAGATAACAAAAACATGGTGCTGTCGTCCAGGGAAGGACCAGTGCCGGAAGATGTTCAGTAAGACAGGACCAGGACAGGGGCAGCTCTCAGTTCCCTAGTAGAGGAACCAGTCAGAAGGTTCCAGATTTCCCCAAACTAAGGGCACTGAGGCCCTTGGTTCTGGTCTGTCATCTCCTCCTCCTCCTCCTCCGTCAAAGCTTTGCACATTGAAGCAACATTCATCCATCAAATTAAGAAGATTGAGCAGCTGCCATGCTCGGGGCAGCCCCCAGACTTTTTCTTCCTCCTGCAGAAGAAGGGATGATCTTCCACAAAGATGGAAAGTCGATTTCCTGCCTGTGTCAACTCAGACGAGGGAGTCTGGTGTTGGAGAGAATGGGAGTCTGCTTTCCACTTTTCTGCTGTGAGGCTCTGTGGGGTTGAGGACATCCTTGTAGCCACCCATGTGCTTCCAGGTTGCCATCCCTGTGCTGGAGTGTGAGAGCCTCAAGGGCAGGGCAGGCTTAGCTCCATCTTTGTATCTGCTGTGCAGGCAGAGTGCCTGGAGTGTTGGGGATGGGCCCTGTGTTATTCATGCAACCACACTGAACATCCTTGTGCACCAGGCAATGGATGTACAGAGGGAAACCCAAAAGCCAGGCACTACCGCAGGAAGCCACCGCACAGGAAACCTGCATTGACAGGATGGATGGCCTCGTAACTGAGAGGCTTTGGATACAGGTGACTGCATGCTTGAGTCGCCCAACCCTCCCTCCAGGCCCGATTCCATGCAGCAGGAGCTGACCCCCCACTTCCAGATGTGGGAACTGGGGCAGAGGAAGGTTAGGTACTCTCTCCAGGGTCACATGTAGCCGACTTGGGGTTTAAACCCAGCATCCTGACTTCAGAACTCACTCCTCTAACTACCGCGATGAGCACATTGCCTGAAGTCATGGAAAGATTTCTGATTTTGCTCACAATACCAACCCCACTTATGGGAAGACTTAACTTCTCTTGAAAGCTTCCTTTCCATAAGTTGGGTGTGGTGTGTTCTGGAGCTGTGGCCAGACTTCTTCACTCAGGTGGGTCGGCTCCACCTGGGGAGCCCCCCACCTCTCTGACTATCCATCCAGGCCAGAAACGGTACAGAATGGGGTGATTCAAAGTTCTCCATCCAGGACTGGCCAGAGTTGTGCAGGAGAGGAGGATGTGGTAACTGGTAAAGATGCAGGAGATGCCGCTAGAGAAAGGGACAACAGGTGTGCATTCATTGCATTTCCCTTGCCTCTTCTTCAGTCCATGACCACCTTGAACAACCACCTAAGGGATCTCCTTGTGGACCAAGGGCTGGACAACCTTTCTGTGGTCGCGTTGGTGGAGCTCAGCCCAGGGAAAGAACGAGGAGTCTTTCTTTTTCTTGAAGAATTCACCATTTTGTCAAAATCAATTAGAGCAGTCTTTGGTGGACACAAACATCTCTGAGGAGGACCAGACACGTATGCTTTGAAGTAGTTGTCATCCTAATATCATGAAAACATACAAATTTAAATGTTAATTAAGTCGCCTGTTTGCTCTTCATTTGTTCCTTCCTACACATCTATAGTTACTAGATTTTTTTTTTTTTTTTTTGGAGCATAGTGATAGACCATACAATTGGTTTATATTCACAAAAAAAAAAAAAAAAATCTGGCTCTGGGATGTGCTTAGAACCTGAACTTGTGTGGGCTCACTCAGACCTTTCTTTACAGGGTGACAAAGAGGTGGAAGGTGCATAAAGCAATGAGACTTGGTTTTAGTCCGTGCTCTGCCATCACCAGCCAAGCCACCTTGGGCACAACACTGAAGGAATTTATCTATCCCACGTCATCTCTCTGGGCCTTGGTTCTATCTCCTGGAAGATAGAAAATCCAACCTGTGTGAGGTTAAGAGATGGGACCAGAAGATCCTCAGACACTTTTCCAGCACATGACTCCATGAACAGATGCATGTACAATATCTCGGCGGACCTTCCCTTAATTAAATCTAGGGAACCCTTTTAACTTTCTCCCTTCGAAAGTAGGGTTATCATTTTGACACAAAGCAGACATGGAAGAAAAATGGTATATTCAGTCCCTTATACAGAACTCCATTGATGCCAGAGAAAGTTGAGAGCAAATCTTAAAGAAGAGAATTTGGTCTGTTGAGGATTTGTGCCCGGGAGAGATGGGAGAGATTAATGACCAAAAGTTAGAGTGCTCATTTTGACAAAAGAGGGAAGCTATTGTAAGTGTGGCCCGTGGGGCTGACGTGCATGACCACAGCAGTGCTGCAAAGAGCCGCAGACCGACTGACCTGCCAAGTGGTTTATTTTGAAGTACAGTGTCAACAGCTGAGAGAAGACCATTGGAGAGAGTGGGTCTCTGAAGCTGAGGTGACCCTCAGCCATGTGGTGGGAGATGAAAAACTGGTCCTTGAATGGAAGGCAAGGAGCAGAATGTTGGAGAGAAACACTCATCACCAACGGGGTGGCAGGGGGGTGGGCAGTGAGGAAGCCCTTTGCTGTTCAGGAACCTGAGAGGCATTTGGGGAAAATAATAACAGGTTTACAGTTGGGAAAACATCTAGCTCAGAACCTGTTGATGGTTCAAGTTTGCCAATTTCTCAGCTTCTTAATCGTTTAAGGACAATTTAACAAAATAGCACATGCAACTCTGAGCTTTCAAGAAATCAAAGCTGTGTTCTTAAAGCATAGGATTCTGTCTGAAAAAGGCGCTTCTAACAGCTGAGCCTGAGACGCCTGGGCCGGGCGCAGAGCACTCTGCACGTTCCACACAAAGACACAGCCTTTGAGGCTGAAAACCTTCTGAGCTGCTCCTTTATTTTATTGTTTTTTCTCATCAAGCCTAAAATGTTATCACTAGTAACAGACTGATGTGTCCCTAAATTTGTTTCACTTCACAAGATTCCTTCCCAACTAATTTGGAACAAAATGTGTCCAACATTTGCTCTTTCCTTGATTTCACAAAATGTCATTTTTGTCCACAGGAGCCTGCAAAACACTGAAAAGAGAGATTGAAGCAAACTCAATTTACATAAATGTTTTTCCACTTAATCAACAGCCATCTTGCAGACCAGGGCTGATGGAGAGTTGAGTCCAAGACCCACGGACAGCCAGCAAAGCCAAGGGGAGAATGGCTCTGACCCCCTTCAAGGCTGCTGGGGGCCTTGTCCCATCCTGGGTCCTTGGGTGTGGACCTCAGTTGGAGGAGACAGTGGAGGCATCGGGAATCTCAAGGAAACAGATCTAGCAAAAGCCACCGCAGGTAACTGGCTCGGGCTGCTGTCTCCACCGATGTGAAATAGCTACAGTGAAGACAGAGAAAGTCCCACACATCACACAGACATTTGAAGGATGCTCGTCGTTGGTTCTGATGGGGGGAATTGTCACAGCATTTGTTGAAGGAAAAGGGAGAGCCAGGGGGATGTGTACATCCCAGTAACTTCAGTGGGCACCACTACACCCACGCCCTTTGAAGCCCATGGACTATAACATTTAAATCCTTAGCAAGCCCCGGAGAGCTGGAAGCAGAGCTGTGAGACTCTCTCCTGCAGGAGCCGTAGGGCAGCAGTGGTCTGGCAGGGATGCTCCTGTCCTGCACGGTGTGCATTGGGATGAACAGAGAGCAGGCTGGCGGGAACGCTCCCGACTAGACACACGTCCCTGGAGAAGGAAGCCATCAAGCTGGGGACACGTAACCTGGGATGGGGTTCCTTCACCCAGAACCTCTCCTTCCCGATGCGAAGTCAGCAACTGAACTAATTAATGATGTTTGGGCAATTCGAGTTCTGAAGGAGACAAAGCAAAGTCTTCGGGCTAATAATATGATTACAAAGGTTCCCCAATAAGCCTGCTCAGGCCCCTCATTACGTGGGCCCATAAGTGCCAGCTGTCACTCTCCACCCAGCCTGCCGTCTGAAAGCTAACCTTTCTGTCACCTCCTCTTGTCTCCCTCGTTTGTCCTATTATGCAGAATGGCGCTGAGTCATTGTTTCAAGCAGGGGGTGACATGGTAATAGCTTAATAATAGTATAACCTCACAAAGCATAATGTGCCGTCACCCTGTCTGAAGCACAGTGTTTACAGGGGATGTGGTAATGTATGATGACAGTAATTTGAATGAAAATGAATTTACTGCTCTTGTCTCATTTGCAGTAAATTTTCGCATCTTTCATGCTCCCTGACCTCGCTCGTCACTGTGTTGGCGGCTGGCTTGCAAGTGAGAGGGGGTCGCAAGAAACAGAAGCCTGCAGCTCACAACGGGCTTCCCGAAAGGAGCTCACACTGGCTTCCAGAAAAATCTTCCTTCGCTTGTTTCCCAAGATGAGGTGGTGCCAGCCAGATGGTTTCATTAATCCAAAGCTGATGGCGGAGCAGACATGGATGGATGTGATTTCGGGTCGACAGTGTACGGAATTATTGAAGGGGGTTGCGTGGAAGATGGGGGAGCCCTTGGTGATGGCTCAGACTTGGCCAGTTTGCAGGAAAGTCCCCCTTCAGTCCGATCACTCTACAGCCCCTCCCTTGTGACCCCACGTCAGCTGCCCCAGCTTCATACACACGCTCTCCAGGAGCGTGACGGCAAACCGGACAGTTGAGTTTGAAAAGGCACGCATCAGTCCGTGGTCACCTAGATGTGCCCTCCTGGACACCATTTGCAAAACTCGCCACGGGCGGTCCCTGGCCACCTGGGGTTACCGCCTCCTCAGTGGAGGAAAATTAATGTGTGAATAACTGGTCTCCAGTGAAGCTGTGAGTAAGTGATGCTGACTGTAGACAGAAGAATGTTTTGCCATCAAGCTCACGGGCTTGTGCTAGACACGATTGGATTGAATGAGGGCAACAAACTGGAATTTGCTGGGACTTAAAGAGTGACAAGGAAGCGTTTCCAGAAATGTTCCAAGCTTTAGGCATGGCAGACGTGTCGACAACAAGAAGAGATTGAAGGCTGGGGGTAATCATGGGATGGCGGGAGCCCCCTGGGGCAGCTACCTAGCAATCCTCCCCCCAGGGAAGGTCCTCCTGGAGCACATGAAGATGCTTCTAAACTGGAGGCCACCGAAGAAGAATTTACCTACATGCCAGAGAAGGTGTCAAAGGTTCGTGCTCCATAAGGGAGGAGGGTCTGGAGTGGCCTGCGGAGTTAATTTGTGAGTCCTGGGATGGCATTTTGACCCAAGCACGGTGCCATTTAAGGCCTTTAGAACGTGCTACCAGAAAACGCTGAGTCATTTTGTAAATGGGTGAAAAGAAGCTTGCACTTAAAGCGGGGTGAGTGGAGAGACAATTCATTAACAAATTAACCTTAAAGGAGATCGGAGGCCTTTCACAAGTTGCCTCAACATGCACCTTAGCCATATTCTACTCCTGGAATTACTGTAAAATCAGGTAACCCAGCCAGCAGTGATTCTCCCAGAGTGCCCTCCTTGGAGAATCTTGCTGTCACCATGCCCCCACCTGCCCCAAATCATGCCATTTCTTTTTTGAACATCTTTACTGGAGTATAATTGCTTTACCATGGTGTGTTAGTTTCTGCTGTATAACAAAGTGAATCAGCTATACATATACATATAACCCCATATCCCCTCCCTCTTGCGTCTCCCTCCCACCCTCCCTATCCCACCCCTCTAGGTGGTCACAAGCACTGAGCTGATCTCCCTGTGCTATGCGGCTGTTTCCCACTAGCTATCCATTTTACATTTGGTAGTGTATATATGTCCATGCCACTCTCTCACTTTGTCCCAGCTTACCCTTCCCCCTCCTTGTGTCCTCAAGTCTATTCTCTACATCTGCGTCTTTATTCCTGTCCTGCCCCTAGTTTCATTAGAACCATTTTTTTCTTTTTTTAGATTCCATATATATGTATTTACATTATATACCGTGTACCAAATACATGGTATTTGTTTTTCTCTTTCTGACTTACTTCACTCTTTAAGACAGACTCTAGGTCCATCCACCTCACTACAAATAACTCAATTTCGTTTCTTTTTATGGCTGAGTAATATGCCATTGCATATATGTGCCACATCTTCTTTATGCATTCATCTGTCGATGGACACTTAGGTTGCTTCCGTGTCCTGGCTATTGTAAATAGTCATGCTATTTCTTTAAACACAAATGATGTAACTGACTGTCAGATACACAGGAATGTAATTTCTAGTATAAATAGCAGGACTTGTGCTGGTGTTTTGCCCTGTGTGATAACAGTTGCTGCGTTTACATGGACAGGGGAGTATCTACAACAAGCTTTCACTTTAAGTTTTGCTGAACATGTCACATTAATGTCACTTAGTCACATGTACCCATGACACTGCCATTATCAGTAGTTTCCAGTTCTTTATTTTCCGTTATCTGTTTCTACTAGGAAATTTCATAGATGCTACTGACTTTTCACTCACTATAATAAGTCAGCTGATCGTCATGTCGATACTCACTCATAAAAATGAGAAAGCAGGTAACTGTCTGATTAAGAGTGATGTCTGTCCCCTGAACGCAGTAGGCAAAGCTGAGGTTCCCATCCCATAATTTTATTCGCCCCAGGCTGAAGTAAACCTTGCGATCTGACTTCCGAAATGATTCCCTTGAAGACCAAATGCCTAGGAAAATGCCAGATGCGTGGGCCCCTGTCTTCCCTCAGGTGGGAGGCTCTTGGAGACTTCTCAGAGCTCCGTTCCTCCTCCGCTTTGCCCGTCCCTGTCCTCTTGCTCCCCAGGGACCTATCTCCCTGACACCCTTTGCTGCCTTACCCCCGCCCCCGGCTCACCCTGGGTTCCTAGTTCTGCCGCCTCCATCAGTGCCTCCGGCCCCGCATCCCTGCCCCACCCCCACCCCCAGGACTTTCACTTCTCCCCCTGCCCATCCCGAGGGCGACTGTCAGGTTAATCACCCCAATGATCGCATTCACTCCTTTTCATCTGCCAGGCAAGTGGGAGCCTTTGCAGATTTTGGAGAAGACTTCAGGGCTTCAAGGACTGCCAGAGGCTTCCCGGCAGACTGGAGTTTCTTCTCTTCTCTCTTCATATTGACCTCCTGTCTTTGCTGACTGTCTTCCACCCAAATACACACCACTCTTCCGGGAAAATGCACCATGCTTTCATGCTGCCTCATATGTCCTCAGTGGATAGTCTCACCCCTAACCCCCCGTTCCCTCAAACTGGAACCCTCATTTAGTTTTCGTCCTCTCTGAAGCTACCTCTATTTGCCTTTTTTTTTTGGTATTTCCCAGCATTTAAAAAGTTTAATACCTCAATTCCTTAACAACAACAGCAAAAATCATGTTATTTTCCAGTTATAAAGGTAAAATGTAAATATGATCTAGATTTTGGAAAGTACAGAAAATTGAAAGAAGAGGGAAAAAAATCAGTGATATTTTCACCCACAGATGAGCCCTTGTTATTTTTTTTCTAGTCTTTAAAGGTTAGAGTAAGAAAAATACAATTTTTTTTTTAATATTTATGCTGTGAGTTTTAGGTTCTGTGTCAGTGCTTGTACTGTTTTTTTTTGTTGTTGTTATTTTAACATCTTTATTGGAGTATGATTGCTTTACAGTGTTGTGTTAGTTTCTGCTGTATAACAAAGTGAATCAGCTATACGTATACATATATCCCCATATCTCCTCCCTCTTGCGTCTCCCTCTCCCTCACCCCCCACCCCCCCACCCCCCACCCCGTCCCTATCCCACCCCTCTAGGTGGTCACAAAGCACCGAGCTGATCTCCCTGTGCTATGCGGCTGCTTCCCACTAGCTATCTATTTTACGTTTGGTGGTGTATATATGTCCATGCCGCTCTCTCACTTCGTCCCAGCTTACCCTTCCCCCTCCCCATGTCCTCAAGTCTATTCTCTATGTCTGCATCTTTATTCCCATCTTACCCCTAGGTTCTTCAGAACTTTTTTTTTTTTTAGATTCCATATATATGTGTTAGCATACAGTAATTTTTTTTCTCTTTCTGACTTCACTCTGTAACAAATTTTTATCTACAGTATGATTTCAATCATTTTCTATCAAAGGCTGTGTTTCTTTTCCTCTTTAACAATTATTAGAATTTCCCCACGTCATTAACTCCTTATAAATATTGCTTTTAGTGGCTTCATATCATTCCACTGGGTAGATACTCTAAATTTATGAGCCCATTCCCCCATGGTTGAACAGTTAGGCTGATTCCAAACTTTTGCTTTTATAAATAACTCTGCAGTAAGTGTGAGCACAAACCTTTTGCTGAATTTCAGATTATTTCTGTAGGACAGAGTCAAAGAAATGGAATTGTAAAGGATAAAGGAAAAAATATTCAAAGTCTACAGACATATATTGCCAAAATGCTTTTGGAAAAAATAATATATATACCAGCTTTGTAATAATGAAAATGACTTAATATCTTTTTGTATCGGAAATGTTTACTTTCCCTAACCCTCTGTGCCCTGGTAGTTAGGAATGTTCATTTTTCACTGCCACGCCATTTTGAGACGTTACCAATGGTTTATTTTCAACATTTAGATGCCAAAGAACTTTATTTTGAGAGATATATATGTGCGTGTGTATACATGTATGTGTGTGTGCATACATATATACACATTTTTTTTACTTTTTATTTTAAGACGTTTTCAGACACAGAAAGGTTGCATGAACAGCACAAATAACTCTCTCATATCCTCCCCCCCCTGCTCACCTTTCTCCTTGAATTGGGTCTCTTAGGGCCAAATGGTCCGGGCTGCATCCTGGTGTCCTGCCTGTGTAGCCTCCTTCAATCTTGAATGGTCACTTGATCTTTGACCTTTATGGCCTTAACACTTCAGCTGATTACGGGCCAGTCATTTTGCAGAGTATCCTTCAATGTGTGTTTATTTAATGCTTGCTCATGCTTAGACCCATGTTTTGTTTTGTTTGGCCAGAATATCACAGTAGCCCTGCTGTTGCCTTGTCAGCCTGGTGCACAATGTTGATTTGTGTCATTTCTAATCATGGTCACGATGGTGACCTGATTGAGGTGGTGTCTGCCAGGTCTGTCCTCTGTACAGTTGCTCTCCCCTTTCTCACAGATAAGTGCTATGGGAGGAGATGTTTGAGGTTTTGTGAAACACATTCCTTATCCCACTTTTACTTACTTAACCTCCATGTGTGTTTCTGGCCTGTGTGAATTATTGCTACGATGTTTTCCAATTGATGGCTTTCTACCTCCACCTTTCCTTCTACGTTTAGCAGTTGTCTTTCAAAGGAGAAGGACTGTTTTCTTTTCTCCCAAGTTATTTGCTTGTTTCTTTATGTAACTGTGGGTTCATTGATCTGCATTTTATGCCGTGGGTTATAATTTCTTATTATTTATTTTGCTACTCAAACTGTCCCAGATTTGGCCATTAGGAGCCCTTGAAGTTGCACCTTTGACCTTTAGATATGTCCTCCTCATTCTGCAAGCTCTTCTTTACTTTCTGGCACTTTTAAATGATATTCTATGATAACCTAGTTCTTTTCCCAATCTAGCCATTTCTCCAAGAAGAAAGAAGGCCAGGATATTTTAAAGCAAAGAATGGTATCTAGAAACCAAGATCTGGCACTAGGTGTGCTCATTGTTAGTGGGGCGTTGCTGCTTCCAGCCCTCTCAGTGGACAGAGCTAGGAAACGTGTGTACGTACATACAGGTGCATCTTCATCTATGTTTATTTTTATACCTATCCATGAAAACCGTGTGTTTACACCAATACCTCCAATTCCAATCCAGCCTCAGGGTACACTCTAGCTTCCCTATTTTTTTTATAATTGTCTCTCTCTTTTTTGACAGTGAAAACCTGACTCCCATTACCCTTAATATATTTTCTTATTTGCTCAATTCTCTCTACTGAAGCTAATTTATTTACCTAGCCAGGCTGCTGCCCCACTTGGATTCCCTCCTAGAATGTCCCCTGGGTGGCACTGGTTGCCATCTCCTCCCTCCCACCTCACCTGGGCTGCTGTTCTCCCTCCTCCCAGCCCTCCTACCTGCTGCTCCAGGACCTGGTGAGCTGCACTGCAGCTGCCTGGACAGCAAGGTGGGCACCTAAATTCCTGCCCAGACCACATTTTTAAAATCCCACCTCACTTCTCCCCACCCCATCACAACAGGAAAAGGGTTCATTGAACCGTGAGTGGCTACTGGGGCTGTGTCCTGCAAGACGTGTGCTTATAAACGCTTGCCGGCCCAGATAAGAACAACTGATTTTTGACAGAGACATTTGGAGTTGGGGGCCTTCTGGGCATCTTTCAAATTATAGGATATAGGAGACAAAGCCAAAGATTGGGGTGCCCTGAGATCCTAGAGTTGACGCCTGTTATAGACTGAATCGTGTCTCCCGCAAAGTCACATGTTGAAACCCTAACCCCCAGTACCTCAGAATGTGGCCGTATTTGGAGATAGGGTCTTTGAAGGCCTTTGAAGGAGTAGCTAAGGCTAAATGAGGTCTTTAGGATGAGCCCTAATCTGTATCACTGGTGTCTTTACAAAAAGAGGAGATGAGGACACAGATACACACAGAAGAAAGACCACGTGAGGACACAGGGAGAAGGTGGCTGTCTACAAGGCAAGGAGAGAGGCATCACAAGAAACCTACCCTGTCCACATCTTGATCTCAGACTTCTGGTCTCTAGAACAGTGAGGAAATAAATTTCTTTTATTTAAGCTGCCCAGTCTGTGGTACTTTGTTAAGGCAGCTCAAACAAACCCATATACCTACCAACTCCTCTGTGACCTTGGGTGACTCATCCAGCATCTCTGAGGATCAGAGACGTTCTGTGTGCAAGGAGGAATTTATATCCCTCTGGCTCTCATATCCTACACTTCTGAGGCTCTACTCCACATAGCATGTAACTACTTTTTTAATAGGAATCCCAGGAAAATCATGTAAAGGAACTAGATCATAGTGTCTTGACTGGTCCCGTGCTGTCTATACTGAGCTGCTCAGTGACTCTGTGGAACAGTGGAAGAAGTTAGCAGCCACTACATAAGGATGAATTTTTATTAACTTATTTCTTAATTTGTAGTTCTAATACCCTGACACGTTCACAATCATTATCTCTCCTTTTGTTTATTTTTAAGCAGTAATTGCTGATGTGTATGTTACACTTGTGTTTAGTTTTCACAGCACAGGCTTGTTAGCACAGAAATGTCATATGGGGGTGCTGTTTCAGAGGCTGGGGGTGATTGGGTATTTCGGGTGCTAGTTAGTGCTAATTGTAATCCCCCTGTTCTCTAAAGGAAATAGATACTAAACAGGAACCATCTGGTAATGCATTCTGTACCTCTTAATTACAATGTTTTGAGTGGCACCTAAATAAATTTCATTTACAAGCACATGACTGCTTGTCAAAACTCTGTTGATAATTTTATTATTGTAATATACTTTCTTCCCTAATTATTTAGTTCCGGTAAAGTCAGGAATATTAATTCTTATGGAAATTACCTGCACAAACCAACCTGAGCCACAAGCCTGCTTTTATTCACATCTCTAGATTTAGAAATGCATTTTAATACATGTATCCATAACCCATCACAGTGGATTCCTCTGGGCCATTCGAAATTTGTGCTCATCTTGACTTTTTAGATGAAAAATAGAATGGCGTCAAGCAATTCCTAGTGATTTGGGAGTTTGCCAGAAAGTCTTTGGAGGTAGAACCTTGCTCCACTGCCCTGTTGTTACAAACCACCCCTGGAGTCAGCTAGCCCATTCAGACCAGGCCCCCTAAACACGTTTTCCTTGGTGACCTTGAGGTTTTCACATGACCCTCTTTGAGGGATGGAATAACTGTGCCAGTATAGACTCGTGTCCAATGTTTAGTGTCCGTGGGATTTTGTTGCAGCAGGAAAGGAAGGCATCATTGAACATGGGCTTGTGTGATGGAAGATGCATTTCCGTCCAGTGGTTTGGTGTTTAGATCTCTGTGTCAGCTCTTCCCCTTGACAGCTCCTGTTTATCCATTCCGATCATAAACAAATGTGATCACTATGGTTGGAGTTTGGTCTTCGGGGAGGATGCATTTATGCTATAAAACGCCACAAAATTAATAGCACTTTTCTCCCCGGGGCGGTGCCCTGGGCAGCCTGGAATAGTAGCTGCCTCTCCCACACCTGTGGCATCTATCTGAGACCAAGTGAATTCAAAGTGAATCCTGGCGCCGTCACTCACCAGAGAGGTTTCTTACCCCCTTGGCGGCAGCTTTTTGCTACAGAAGCCTGATGGAGTGGGGCTTATATGTATGCAAAGTAGAGCGTGTCTTTAGGGCCCCATCAGAAACCAGGGCTTGGAGCACGTGTGGGTGCGCGCGCGTGCACACGCATACACACACACTCACACAGGAGGCACACACGCTCCTACAGTTCTCGTACCCTGGCAGGCACCCCTACGAAGTCCTAGAACCTGCAGTTGCTCTCCTGTCTGTGAGCTCCACCCTTGCATGGTTCTGGGGCCCTCCAGCACCTTGAGGAGGAAGCAGAGGAAATGAGGGAGGGAAAGTGAGGAGTGATCCTGGGAGAAGAAGGAGATGCAAAGGAAGTCAGCTCTGCAGGTCAGACCTTGCCCCATCGCCTGGCAATGTGTGAGCCATGCCGTCTCCTCTGGGCCTCTGGACAAAAGCCGCCTCCACCCCCTTGGGTCTTGCCTGCTTCTCAGCACTGCAGCTTCAAGGATGGTGGCCCCAACTTACTCCTAGGGCGGCTGGAGGGACTCAGGGAATGGGGGCAGCTCCAGGACGTACGACAGGTGAGGGCTTTCACTGGATTGTGCCCAGATGCTGGGCGGCTACTGGAGGTCCTGAGGTCGCTGCCCCATCCCAGTGGCCCCCAGCTGCCCTCTGGGTGGCAGGCCGAGGGGCCAGGGACCTCAGGTATGAGATGACAAAGCCACTCGGAGCTGTGCCCTTGCAGCTGAGACTCACTCAGGGCCTCGGAGATGAAAGGCAAATTCCTACTTTAAAAATAAAGCCACGCTGTGTTTCGCACCTTTTGACACTTATTAACTTCGGTCATTAAAAAGGAGGCTAATTAAAAATGGAGTAAAACAAAAGAGTCATTTGTCGAGCGTGAAGCCGGTTATTCCTGTGCCCCCAGCCCTGGGGACAGGGCAATCCTTCCTCCCTCCCTGCCCTGCCTGGGGAGCTGGACCCTGCCGAGGCCATGGGCTGCCTCATCACGCACCTCATAAAGGACAGAAAGCACTGTCCCCACAATTAGCCGAGGCTGAAATTACCACTCCCTGGAAATTTCGGTTTCCTCACTGTCCTTGGAGACCTTTACCAGCTGCCGTTAGAGGAAGCGAAGTCTGCTAAATGCTTAGGACTTCATGGAGGTAGTGCTGAGCAAACTCCGTCCCCACTAAGCGACGTGTGACAGTCACGCCAGAGGGCGGCTCCATCCTGGGAGTGCAGCCCTGTCCCGCAGAAGGGCCACAGGGAAGCTTGCCTTTTAAGATCACAAAACACAAACTGAACAGTGAAAAGGGTTGCTGTGTCCCGCCGTTCCTCTCCTCCAGGGAAAGGACGATCTTGCTGAGGTACCTTGAACACGGTGCCCCTGACCCGGCCTTGGCAGTGAGTGGGGTATTTCCGGAGACGGGGAGAGATGACATTTCTGGGGATCCTTGGAAATCCCAAAAGCCCCTGTTTGCCGTCTTGTCCATAACTGCGTCCCGGTGGTTCCCACGGTCATTCTCTCTGTCTCCCGGGCTTGGAGGGTGACCCTGCCCTGAGCGGACACTGCTGTCACCGCTCTGGCCTCTCTCTAGCACTTCTGGTATCTCCTTAGCAAGCATGGCCGGAGTTTGGGAGGGTTCCAGCGTCTGGGGGTCTCTCCCCAATGCCCCAATTTGGAGGTGTGTCTGGTATCAATTTGGAGGCTCTGGGGAAGACACCTATCTGCCGGGGGAGGAGAGCCACGCCTGGCACTTTGTTGCTTGTACCCAGGATCGCAAAAGGGGGAGGAAGGACTGTGGGCAATAACTGAGAAAGACTCTCTGGGAAATAAAATATTCAGATGCCGTTATGAAACCCACTGGAAGCACGTGTGGTCACATTAAAAATAAACCAGCGGCATCCTAGTAGGACCAGGGAGGGACTCTGCAGGTGGGTGAGCGGCCAGGGCGCACCCGGCCCGGGAAGGAGCTGCCCCACGGCGGGGGGCTGGGGGGCCTTTGCAGCAACATCGGTGGCTCCGGGCTCCTGGAAGCGAGAGGAGGACAGAGCCGCCAAGCCGGGCCCAGACCCCGGGAGCAGGAGAGCACGGCGAGCTTTGGACAAAGGAGTTTTCATCTTGGCTACAAACAAAGCAACTGTTGCTGTGACTTTCATTTTGCGCTGGCTCTGGCGGCCACTACTGTGTCCTGCAGGAAGCAGCCACTTCCAACAAATCCTTTCTAGGTTCGGGGATGTAATGAACACATCAGGTCAGGCTGCGTGCGTCCTGCCAGGGGCGTGTTTCTCACATCCACTCTTCCCAGAAGGTTCCGGCCCGTCCAGGAGGCCAGCGCCTGTGGCTCCTCTGTCAAAGAAGCCCCTGGAAGCAGCGGCACTTGACATCTGTTTGTGAATATTCACGTCGACGGAAAATAATCACTACTGTAAGACTGCTGTTGACATCTTCACGGACCGGAGCTGCCAGGGAGCCAGGATTTAGAGAAGACTCCCCATCGCCCTTACTTCCCGAAACCTCTGAGACCCACAGAGACGGGGGCCAGGTTTTGTTTTTCCTGCCTGTGTGTTTGCTCTAAAGCCATAAATGCGCAACAATGAAATCTTACTCGAAGAGACCCCGTGATGCCTCAGTGCCCTTAAGCTGCCGAGATGACACCACCTCTTACAGGTGGCAGAGAGAGTGCGGCAAACCCCCAAAGTCTCGAGTCACAGCCGTCAGTTTCAACTCCCAAATTGTCCTGGAAGGAGAATGGCATCGGATTTGTCTTTGGCTGTTTGGCCAAACTGGGGCACAGATGGGATAATGACTTTTACAAACAGCATTTTGATGAGAGGAGGGGAGAAGGAATCATACGTAAAATGCACAAAGGCTGCATAAACACACTGATGCCTGCAGCTGGAACAAACTAAAAAGATGTTTAATAATTTAGAACCAAGCAGGCAGGGCGTGTGCAGCTGTTGTGTGCAAGGGACCATGAAAGTCTTCCATTTGACAGCTGGCCCCATCTTTCCCCAGTTGCTACGTGGAGAAGAGAATGCAGATCTGGGATTAGCCAATCCCTGTTACCCTTGCCCATCTGCCACCAAGACCCCCAGCTCTGTCTCCCCTCACAGAGAGGGGTGCACATAAAGAAGGCCAGCCTTCCCGAGCATATGCAGGCGTCGCTATTAGCCGTCAGGGCCGCCAGTTCCCAGGATCTGTTGACATGCCGCCAGTACATGGCTGCTGTCGTTTTTGCTGGAGGGCACATTTTGCATTTCACACATTTGCAGAAATACAAAATGCTGTTGGATGCAAACAATTCAGGGCCTAATTGGCTGAATTACTTCAATGTTACCTTGTGTCCCCCACCTGATTAACATAGCTCAGCGGGGAGGGCGGAGAGGGGGAAGGAGGAGAGAGGGATCTGGAGGGCAGGTGAAGCTGTGTTTGCCCAGGAAAGCGAGATCCTTAGTGAAGTCCCAGCTGAGCGCGGCCGGTGCCAAGCAGAGAGCTGAGCGCGGGAGGGGCCGAGCCGCCTGCATTCTTCCACACGAAGCCGGGAGGATGGGGCTCTGGTGAGGACCAACCATGTATCGGGACACAGAGGAGACGGGCTGTCGGGGAGCAGCGGGGGTGGGCGGGGGTGGCGGTCAGTGTCCCTTTGGCGAGCCGTCCAGGGCGGTGCCGCCTTGCCGTCCCCCAGGTGGGCACTGCGTGAGGTAGCCAGCAGGGCCTGCCAGAGCCGGTGCCAGAGGCCTGTCGCAGACACAAAGACGGGCCCACAAAGCTGGCCCGCTTTGCTGCCCACCTCCTCTCCCTACCCAGTTCCCCGTGTTGCCCCTGCAATGGTGAATAGGCTCCCTCAGATGAAAACAAAATTTTTTCTTCAAATTTGTTTGGCTTACTTAAAAATGGAAAGCCCGGCTAATCCCAATCTCACATTAATATCAGAGTGACAAAAACCACAGAGGAGCTAATGATCATTATTAGAGAATATTCTGAGATTGCAGCCTATCATTATTAATGAGACAGATTAGCATTTTTTTTGTATTTAAAAGAACTCGGGGAGCTGGGGAAGGCTGTAAAAATGATGAAACCGAAATAGATTTTTTTTTCTTCCCAAAGACAAACATGCTACTGTGAATAATAGTATTTGTGCTCTTTTCAATAAGTTATTTTATATCGAGGAATTTTCCCATCCCAGCACTTGCAGAGATATACTGACATTATCAAACTATCCACTAATTGCTCGTTTTCGGGGAAGAAGCCTCTTATTTTAGAGGGGAGGGAAATCGTTTTCAATCTGTTTTTTAAGGCCTCCTTTCACTCAATAT
Organism: Monodon monoceros; assembly: GCF_005190385.1. Taxonomy (NCBI): domain Eukaryota; kingdom Metazoa; phylum Chordata; class Mammalia; order Artiodactyla; family Monodontidae; genus Monodon; species Monodon monoceros. Next base: position 78,369,295 of record NW_021703781.1, read on the forward strand.
GAACATTTCCGACAAAATCTGATCTACAGTCTAAACTGCTGCTGCCCTGGGAAGTGGCTGAGTTGTGGCTGGATTTTGCCCTTGTCACTGGCTGCATGGGCTGTTCCCCCTGCACACGCCCCTCTCCCAGTCCGGCACCCACCAGGATGCCTCTGAGCAGCTTGGGGAGGGCGGGGTTGTGTGCCCTTAGCCACAAGTCTAGACAAACCCCATGAATTTGTCACCGGCAAAAGACCCCGTAACGAACCATGCTCTGGACGCCTTCCTCTGTCTTTATGGAGGAATTCCTTCTTCACAGCTACAGCCTTATACCATCTGGAGGCAAACGGCCCAAAGCAGAACAGAGCTGCAGCCTCCAGGAGAAGCCTGCACCATTGAGAGGACAGGCTGAGCCCAGCCAAGGAAAAGCCTCCTCCTGACGGCAGATGCATGCGGTCTCAGGACGTGGGTGCGCGTGATGCCCAGGCTGTGGTCCTGCCCCTGTCTCTGAGGAGCAGAGTTTGCTGAGTCATGTGCTGCATACCTGGTGTGCAGGGGTGGGAGATGGGGGGATGCTCCAAAGGTGTCAGAGAGGGTCCTCTCCCATCTCTGGCACCCAGAGTGCCCGGAGCCAAGAAAACAGGAGCGCATGCCGACTTACCGACGGGGGGGTACCTGTGGTAAGATGTGCTTCCAAACACGGATCTCAGAGCTGGGGTATCAGACCTGCTGGAATAAACAACAAAGAATGATCCAGAAGGTTGGCACGAGGCTGTCTTTCCTGGGCACACTGGAGCACAGGCAGCATTTCTTCTAGATGGCTCTGATTCTGACTTTGCCCACATACTGACCTCTGTCTCCATCGCAACTCCTGGCCACGTCCACGGAAAACTAAGTCTTAGCATCTTCATGTAAGATTCGTGGCTTTCACGCAATCTGAGAACGGCATGACGGGCACGACCAGGAAGGGCTGGGGGGCCTTGGGCACCTCCTCCCGTGGGACAGTGCGGTGGGCTCCCCTTTTCTCTCTGGAGCAGGACTGCTGTGAGTCAGTCTTTTGCCCAATCTTGGGGAGCACCCACTTCCAGCAGCGTAAGGGACACTTCCACCACTGGGGGGAATTCTGCTTGAAGGATGGAAGTATTCTGCTACAGCTATGAAGATCCTCTGGGCTGAGCTTAAATTGTGCAGTGATGGCTCTTAGGGGCTGGGCAGCTAATGCCGGAGGAGAGGACCCTGGTATCCCTTCATTTATGTTTCAGACAAGCCACTTTCTTAAGAATACCTCTGACCTCCGGATTGCTGATCTGGCTCTGACTTTTAGTCCATCCTCGGCTTGCCCCTCCCTGGATCCACAGGTAAGTTTCAGAAGCAACGCCGAGGTTTTGGCTCAGATAAAGTCCAGGGTGTCTGAAGTGGAGCGTGGGTGCTCCTTCTCTGTGCTGCTGCCTTTCCCGGACGAAGGGCCAGCTGCAGCTGGCCACCAGGGAGGCATGCTCCCTCCTGGGCCTCCACAGCCCAACGGGCAGAGCCTTGCTTTGGGAAGAACCTGGCCTGGCCCTGCCTTCATTCCGTGAAACTGTCATGAACGTATAAAACAAAACACCTCAGTGAGCTCCAAGGAGGCTTTCAGGAGAACAGAGGAGAAGAAGGAACAAATGACTATTTGCGTTTGCCACGCAAGTAGGGAAATTAACATGAAGTAGTGAAGCCGTGGCATTAAATCCAGCCTGACGGCTTTATAAGCAGGTGTTCATTCCCTCTTCTGTTCATTCATTCAGGAATTATTTAGTTGGCATTTAGCGTGTGCCATGTGTATATATATACACATATACCTACATATATACTCGTACGTATTTAATACATACAATGGCGATTCTTGCCTGCACTGTGGTTCTTTGAGTTTTGCCAATTAGCGTATGTCAAGTTCAGGTGCAGATGTAGCTCATTTCCCCAAATCTATCGTTTCTGTTTATGAGCAAAGCCATGTTTAAGATATTGAGTGCTTGGGATCATTGTTACAGTTCCACCTTTCTTTTAGAAAGTCCCAGATGTCTCACCCCCAGCAGTGATCTGTCACTTGACTCCTCTAATTGCTTCAGACCTTGGCACCTGGCTTCCTAAATCTGTTTGCTTCTCTCCCAGGTGCCAGGTCGCAGGCGCACCCGCCCTTCCTTTGGCTGTGTCCGTGGAGGCCCGTCAGGGCCGTGTGGGAGCTGCTTGCAGGAGGGCTTGGGATGTTCTAAGAGGTAAGTCAGGCACCCCGCAGCCCCAGGAGTGGGTCCCGGCTCCAGCAGTGTCGGTCCCCTCGGAGGGGCGGGGGGCCGGGGGGCCGGCGGCTCTGGGATGGGGTTAGGGCGTCAGCACAGCGGTCTCTGCAGGGTGGGAGTGGGTGCGAGTCCCGGCAGTTCCTCTTTGCAGTCGAGGTGATCGTGCTGCTCTGCCCCGTCCCCAGGCCTGGCCGAGGGTCCCACGAAGCGCCACATCTTCCCCATTTTAGGGTCTGTGCTGCTTGATTCTGGAAGGGGCAGGGTACACATGTTAGCACGGAATGGGTTTCCAGAGGGCGGGCCACTGCCCCAGATGGGACAATCCCGGGGCCCGGCCGGTGCCTCTAGGCGCCCTCCTCCCGGGCCCCCCCGCCCCGGTCTAGCGCCTCTTCTTCTCTCTGAGTGTTGACCCAGTGTCTCCACCGAGAGCCAGGCGGGCACAGGAGCGGTCTCTGCTCTTGGGGAGCTGTCTCGAAGGATGTCACTGGGATCGCCATCTGTCTCTCTAATAGGGCAGGGAGTGGAGGCTCGGAGGGGCTCCCACAGCCGAAGCGATGCCCCCGGGGTGGATGCCCACCTTCCCGTGCAGCTGCTGGGCCCGTGCTGTCGGCTGCCAGCGCTCTGCTGGGGTCCCTCCTCACCCCCGCCTGCCCCTCTCGGCCAGAGGAGACCACGTGCTGAAGGAAGGGTAGGGGCGGCAGTGTAGTGGTGGCCAGGCCTCTCACCTCCCAGGAAGGCCAGCTCCGGGGTCCTGGCTCCCCTGCACCTCTGGGTTCTGGGGTCCCATGGGCCCTCCGAGGATGGTACACGTGATAAGGCAAACAGGTATTTCAGGCCGGGGTGCGAGAGAGACAGAGGAGAAGAGAGACCTTTTGAGGAAGTATGAAATGGGATGGGGAGTTAATGAGGGGAGGCACGGGAAGGCGGTTCCAGATGGCAGGAGAGGCATCTGTGCCGCGGAGGTGAGGGCTGGGGGCCGGGGGCTGGCAGGACATTGCTGGGGTGCTGCCTGGAGCCTTGTTTACTGTGTTTCAACCCAGAGGGAAAACCCTCCAGCCGGGCAGTGCAAACACCCTGCAGACTCCGGCACGGTGTGGTGCCCGGCATTGCTGGAGCCTCGCCCTTGACGTTCCAGGGAAGGGCTGCAAGTCTAAGAAGGAGCTGACATTGACCCTGTCCTCCTCCAGCACCGTATTCACAGCTGGGCACACAGCATGGCTGCCGCGTAGATGGGAGTGGCGTTTAGGGACGCCTCCCGACCCTGCGTTGAAGGGGACGATGTCCCTACCTGGCTGGGTCACTTTCTCCCTGTCTAGGCTCGCTTTAAAAATATTAAAATGCAAACTGTAGCCGCAGATTTCCGAGTGCAGGCGATGGAGCTCCCTGATCTCAGCCGGGCTGGGTCCCTCTGAGGCCACCTGCAGTGTGGCCCGAGGTGGGGGGACCTCCAGAGGCCCCTCCATATTCAGGGAGGAGAAGGCAGGCTTCGCATCCAGCCCTGTGGTTCTGATCACATTCCTGAGTTCAGCTGGAGCTCCGGCTATGTCGGTGAACTCCCTTCTGGGGAAATGTTTTCTAAAATTGGGAAGCGGGCATTTAATAAAGACTAGGGGAACTGCCTTTCCCCGTGGAACGCTGATTTCACAATTTCTCCCATTTGCCCACCACGAGGAGTGTGGAAGACGCCCGTGACACAGGATAGCTTCCATCAAACTCACCTTCCCTGCTACTATCTTAATTGTTTATTGATGCTAATCATTTTCTCAACGATAGGAATTCCCCTGATCTCCATGAATCTGAATAAAATGCATAAAGAGAAGCCAGTGTGAGAGAAACAGTCCATGTTTTAGTTATCCAAGTGAGTTGAGCGATGCATTTTTTTTCTTGCGCTACAGAAGATTAAAAAAAGAGGGGAAAAAAGAGAAGAAACAGTCCTCTCAGTTTTCACGAGTTTCTTCCTCCTGTGCACTTTCGTTTACTTATAAATGAAATAACAGGATTGTGAGTCTGTGTGTATTTATATACTACATGCAAACAGATTTTCTATGCATGGGTGTAAATATACATAAAGAGTGAGAGAATGAGTGAGTGCTAGGGGTGTATTAAAAAAATTCCCAAATGCTTCCTGCATCTCATATATAATAGTTACATTTTTTCCCAGGGTTGGGAGGGGGAAAAAAAAAGCGAGAGAGAAAATGAAATCCAGATTTGTAATTCCTAACAGGAGAAATGTGATCCTTTTCAATGTTTAAGTAATATTTCCTGTAAAACCTATGAGGCCATCTGCAAAGCTGTTTCCAGACACACCCTGAAGTGGCAAGGGCAGCTGAAGGAGACAGTCGGCCGCTGATTGCCTCAGGAAGAGAAGGTAGCCGGCAAGGGCTTCGGAAGCTGGCGCTGCAATTTGGCAAAGTGTTTCGACTCCTGCCTAGTTCATAATCGGTTTAATTTACCTCCATTTTACAGACTGGGAGGGGGCCTGAGAGAGCCAGTATAAAAGCCAAGACAGTTATGAAAGGGCAAGGACCTTATCTCCTCTATCGAGAATGCCACGCAATTTCAGGCGACCCGACGGCATCTCATCGTAATGGGGCCTGGAACTGAGGCCATCCAGGGAGCCATCCCTGGAACGGCGGAACCGAGGGGAAGCTCTTTGGCTAGAGAACATGGATGCTGAAACTTTCCGCCTATTTCAGCCCATTATAAAATTGTGTTTTATTGTTGATCTCTGGGGTCACCTTATGAATTCGTGTTAGTAAAATGTGACGGCCCCGGTATAATAATCACTTTGTGAAAGGTCCTATTTTTTCTAAAAATCTCATCGCGTCTGAAGAGTCAGGAAATAAACATCTCTCCTCTAGGAATTTCTGTTTAGCTTTGATTATTTTTGAGAGTATTAATCTATATCTCCTACACGGAATTCTAATTTTAATACCAGCATTTGATTGATTCCCTTCCGAGAGAGTTAAATTTTCATGTTGGTACAGATGGCTTTAAGGGAATGTTATATATTCTACAGATCGTATCAGTGCATGAGGAAGTTGTTTTGTTTTTTTTTCCCGAGGTCTCATGTAAAGTTTTGCCAGACCTGATATTGGTACAGATCAGCAGCTGGTTGTGATTTATTTTTTAATGAACAGCGGGGTGTTATTTGGATTATACGTTCACATTTTTAAAATAGAACCTTAGACATAGAGCTATTGAAAATATTCTCCCAAGTGGACACAGCAAGAAAAGATCTTTGATTCCTAGATTGGGCTCCTTATTTGAAAATGGTAGTATAAATAACATTACTTTTACTTAAAAAGCTTTTCTTCAAGACAGCACAGAGCTCTTTTCCTGGGGCATCCAACTTCCCTTGTTTATGTATTTTTTCATTTATTGCTCACCCCCCCCTTTTGGCCTCTTCTCTGAATTCTGATGATGTCTTCTCCTCTGCTCACATAGTTAGTATGAGGGTGAGTCACTAAGTTGAATATAAGCACCGCTTTGGAGTAATTTATTCCAGGATCATGAAGACACGCTTCTTGGCAACAGAATCTCTTCTTAACCCACCACACAGATGAACACAGGAAGCTTTGTCAGCCGCTGATATCCCATTTTGGAGCATCCATATCATGTTTTAACTTCTGCTCCAGAGCACATCTTTAATAGCTGAGAAGTGTGAAAATGAGAAGGCTCAGAGCCGGTAGAAACCAAGTGCAAATTTACCGGCGGCCTCACTCACTACAGAGACAGTTGTCTAACACTTTCTGGTGATAAAAATGGTGACACGTTACTGCTCAGAGAGGTGCCCTCTGACACGCCTGCAGCAGCGGACTCCCTGATTTCAGATGCAAGGAAGCAAAGGCTTCTCACCGAGGGTCCACGCAATTTGGGGTGCGGTCTGAGGACGTCCTCCTGGTAGGTGCTCACCCAGCTCTCTCTCCAAGATGGACAGGGCACGTGGGTGCCGGGGAGCCCTGGGAAGTCCTAGGGAAGAGACTGGTAGCTTTTTCCAAACTCATGGGCCAACGGGTCCTCTCTTTGGAAAGGGGAACGTGCAGGTCAGCTTCCCTCGAGTAAGAAAATCCAGCTCAAGGAGGCTCCTGACATCATACCACTACCTCATATTGTCAGGGTGGATGGTAGATGGTCATTTTCAGAGCAAGACATGTTATAATTATGAAAAATGAAAATTCACCCGTGATGGGCTCGTCTTTACCCGAGAGGATGGGGGCTTGTATTCTGCCGCCAACATCCAGGGAAACTCCTTTACGCCTGGGCCGCTCCTTTGGCTGTGCCTCAGGGCTGGGTGGCCTCCTGTTTTTCCTCTTCAGAATGAGGTTCAAAACATTATCCTTCAGATTCGAATGAAAGATATTCCTAAAATGACTAATAAAAGTAGCTTTCTTTAGACCAGAACTATGAAGTCCGGAAGTCATTTTGTTTTCCTTTCATCATTCAAGGAACGCTCCATTCAAGACACGAGGGAAATGTCATTGATGCTGATGGGCAGGTTTACCTCCACTGGCAGGCAGTGTGCTCGGGAGCTGCCCCCATCCCCCAAGGCCCGGCCTGCAGAGGCACCCAGTGGGTCTCTCCTGGCAGAGTGAATTGACGAACAAAGCAAATTGCTATCAGCGTTGTCAAGTTGTCACCGGTGTCCCTTTCTCTCCTTCCAAGGCAATCCTGCTGTGTTCTCACATATGAAGGGTTGTCTTCAGAAAAGCCATCCCAGAGAATTAAAACTCAAGAGGTATTTTCCCCCCTTTTCAGAATGTATATGGAGAAGTTTGGCGTGCTTATTCTTATTTGCTTTTCTTAAGTCTCCGGCTTCGGGGTTGCTGTTTGAAACATGCAGCAACCATCTGGCTTTGGCCCTTGGACTTCATTCCATCCGTCCTTGGGGAAGGAGCAAAACGCAGCAGTGGGCTTGAGGTTTGCTAGGAGAGTCCATTCTTGCTTCCCCAATCAGACTGGGGGGTTGTCTCAGGGGTGGGAGTGGGGACGGTTGGCTGGCGTCCTGGGCGTCACTAAGTAAACCCCACCCATCTCAGCTCATGACAAACAAGGTCAACCAACAGTTTTAAGTCAGGTGCCGAGTAAACAAACGTAACTGTTAAATACGGTGATTTATGACTGACTCTCATTAAGTTCTTCCTTAGGAGGCCAGCATTTTATGGGGCACTGGGGACCCTTAGAATGGGTCAGACGTAGTTCTAAAATAAGACGTATTATAGCCATTTTCTCACACATCCAGCTTCACGATGCGGAGCCCAACAGAAAAGTCTACTTTGCTTGGAAAGTGTCACCTAATTACATGGGTGTCACTTCCCCGGGCAGGAAGGGGTCAGGTGCTTCTAAAGCTGAGAGAGGTCACGCAGGTGCTGACAAGACATGGACCCAGGCGGCCTTCGGTGCTTGCCTGCCCAGATTCTAAATGTGAACTTAATGGAAATTAATTCATTTATTCCATCTTTATTTGGAAATTTTCCTCATTTGCTTTCAGAACCTCTAGTCTCCTGAGCAGAGTTAAACTGAATCTCCGTGACACCCGCTGAAGGATTCGGCCCAGAGAGCCGTTGCCAGATACCCAGAAGACGTTTTCTCCAGCCAGGAGCTGGAAGTCTGGCATGGGACAGACCTTGCTGTGGGCGGCCTCTGGCCTTCTCCAGACTTGACCATCTCACCTGCCAGGGGATTGCAGCCCAATGGCTCAGCCTGGATGCTTGGGTGAGATGCATTACTGAAAGTTCTCACTTCTGTGGTCCTAAAGAGATGGACATACCTGAGACGTGCCTCTTCCTTTATCCCTTTAGACCCCTAGCCAGGTCCTTACTAGCTTGGCCTTGAGGCTGGAATTTTGTCCATCTTTTTGCCCCGTGTTGGCCCCGGGCACCCCTTCCTCCAGTGGCCTCAGTGCTCCTGGATCCTCGGTATTCCTCCCTCCATCCTTCTTCTCTACTGGCCCCCAACCCTGCCTCCTCCATGACGGGCACCTTCTCAGCTACCTTCCCTCCCTGTCTTTGCCAAGAACATTCTGGAAGAGGAAACTTGAGCCATGAAAAGTATGAGCCCAGAATTCATAGAGCAGAAAGTAGATTGGAGGCTGCGAGGGGCTGGGAGCTGGGGGTGGTGGAATCTGGAGTTATTCCTTAATTGTCACAATTTCTGTTTGGGGCGATGGGAAAGTTTTGGAAATAGAAAGTGGTGATGGTTGCATAACATTGTGGATGTAATTAATGCCATGCATTGTACATTTAAAATGGTTAATTTGTCCAATTTGATGTTATGTATATTTTTACTAAATAAAAAAAAAAGTTCTGCCCAGGATGATCTCTGAGGTCCTGGCCCACAAAACTCCCGATTTTGTGAAGCTGCCTCAAGCCTGTGTGAGCCTCTCCTGGTGGGGAAGCCTCTCCTGGGATTACGGCCAGTCTCCCTCTGGCCTCAGAGAAGCCAGGCCTCTCCTGAGTCAGACAGAGGACGCACTTCCGAGTCTACGTCAGGCCACTGGCCAGCCAAAGGGGCGGGTCCATTTGGGGCCTGCAAACCCCATCTTAGGGAAGACAGGCGTCTGCCCTACGTGCTGGCCCAGCAAGTGGGTGGACCTTAGGCTGCTGGAGGTGCTGTCCATGATGGTACCTGTGGATGCCAGCCTCGAAACTGATATCAGAGGAGCAAGTCTTGCCCAGATGGGGAACCTAGTACTTCTGTGAGGTTGAGTTCAGCAAACAACAGGTGCTTGAAAGCACATTTGTGTTGTCACTGTGTTTACTTAGATTTTGATCTCATTACATTTTATTTTTTTTACCTGTTATTTAGCTGTTACTCATTATTATTTTATCTATTAGGTAAAAGGATGAAAATAAGGCAGCCCTGGAAAGGCTTTTATCTGAACGGCCTCACCTGGAGTCCCAGTGAAATATTCATTTGCAATATGATGGGTCAGACATTGAGTGAGGGTGAGACCCTGGATCGCGGTGCTCTTGTCACACTAGGTTTTGTTCACTCATTTTTTCTGACCGAGTGGCTTGCTTCCTGCTTACCCGGCTACACACTTACTAAAGACCTCCAGGGTGAGGCTCTGGGCTGAACCAGCCCCAGGTAGGCTTATAGCAGCAGATGCAAAACCCTAAGAAATGCAAATTTTCCCTTCAATTTCTCATCATGGAGTAAAATAGGAAAAGAAAAAAAAAGAGGTTACGGTATACTTGAATAAAGCAATCTGGACTAACCCAGTAACCAAGCAGTCAGAACTGTAGCATGAGATTAGGTCTCCCTAATTAAAATGAATCATAGGTACCCAAAAGAGTGAAAATTTTGCAATACCTATTTTTTTTTTTTTTTTTAATAATTTGCCTTCCAGATTCCTGGCCCAGAAGCTTGTTTTAGGAATTGTTTTTGGTCCCGCAAGTCAGCTAACCTCTCAAATGAGATTAAAATCTTCAGGTTTGGTAAAGTTTGCATAAATATTTTACATGGATCCATCTTTAATTAGGTTATAACATTATAAAGTGCCACAAAGTGTTCTCTTTCCTCAAATTAGACCTGAGCCTCACAAACAAATTAATTTCTGTCTCAGGGTTTTGACTGGGCCTCTTGGCTACACTCCCTTTCTCACAAGGACTCCTGACCCTCTGGATTTCAAATGCCTGAGGGTAAAAAGCAATTATAAAAGCATGACTCTCCCAGATCAGCTTTCGCCTCTGCCTTGTCTGTGTTTTATTGATGGGAGATTGAAGGAAGATTCAAATCAGCCATCCTTCAATTCCTCACCAGCAGCAAAATGCAGAAATCATTAGCTTTTCCCATGTAAAAGACTTTGTCCTGCCTTATTATTCAAAACTGCTTGCTTGTATGACTCAAAAAGGGCATGTTGAATATTTATTTCTAATTTTCAGCACTGGTAAATATTATATCGCTTTGTTCCCAATGTTCTTTTTATTTTGCAAATTATATAGCAATTAATTAATGCAGCCGTGTTATTAGCAATATCGCCCCAGTTTTCACTGCCTGCATTTAAGGTGATATCGTTCATAAGGACTTTGCTGGCGAGATTTCACAGCCAGAGTGTGTTTGAATTATAAGATCAGTTCTAGGTGAATAGAAACTTGTTCTCAATGGAGAAATCTTTTATTGCCACTGGAACGCTGTATTGCAAAGCTTGCCTTGTACCATCACAGCTAATTTTCTTTAATTATAGCTCCCCCCTCCCTCCTCCTCTCCACCCCTGCAAAAAAGAAAAGAAACTTGGTATAAAAATAGCCAGTTGTCTAATTTCAAACAAAGAGTGAGGAGTAAGGATCTGGAGGCTGACAGATGTAAAGGAAGGCTGACGGTGTCACTCCCTGTCACCAGGGCCACCCAAAGGAGAGCAGAAGAGCAAAAACAATTTTCATTATTTGGCAACATGTTTCCATTTATTCACAAGGCTAATTTTAAATGCTGCTATTCCGATTATATTGGCGAAGCGGTTTTCTATCTCACAGAAACCTGAATTCTGTTGATCAATAAAAAATAATGAATATGTTGTTGCGAGTAGGATAAATATAATTTTCATTTGGCTCATGAGTTGGATCAATATCTATAGCTAAACTCTATACTTGAGGCAAAATATATCTTTTATTAAAAAATGCATCATAAAATGGTCTTCATTTTCCTTTATTAATTCAGTGGGAAAAGGACAAACTCAGAGACTTCTGAGAGCGGGGGTGTGCGGAGGGGAGTCCAGGCCACCTGGAGGTGGTGGGCTGTGTGGATGCCTGGGGCGAAGGGCCTGCCAGGGCTTTGGTGTTGAAGGAAAGTCCAGAGCCCAGATGGGAGCCCCAGTTCACTTGGGGAAGGTGTTTGAGCTGGGAGAGCTGCGCATCAGAAGAGGAAAAGGAGAGAGGAGAGGGAGAAGCAGACAACAGACAAGGCAGGCAGTACACTGGGACAGCTGATGGAGCGCAGGAAGCTTTCGAGATGCAGGAGGAAAGAAGGAGCCAGGGAGCTCCCCGGAACCCCGCAGCGCTTGCCCTTCTTTGTGCGTGATAGCCTTCCTCTCCCGATGCCTACGGCAGTTTATGGTCATCATGGGACCCATCTGCGGTTCCCTTATCCTGGGCCAAGCACGTGCACTGAGCTGTCAGCTCATAGGGATTCTGGGAGGTATGGAATGCTCGAAGGACCACTCACTGCTGCGGGTGGGAGGGCTCAGAAATGGCAGCAGCCTGCAGTTATGCCTGCCTCTGGAGCCCACACTGACCCACACCCCAGGGTGCTGGTCCCCAAGAGGCAGTGTGGGCCACACTGGAAGGGTGCCCCACTCACTGGTTCCTCGGCACGGTCCTGAGGCATCCCAGGGAGGGCAAGGGGAACCGGCCAGCCCCAGCCAGGATGAACCTGCACAGCCCCTGCTGCTGCCACCTATTTCCCCAGGGTGGGGAGGAGGAAGGAGCTTTCCGGTTCCACTAGAGCCCAGCAGAGGGGAGGGGACAGCCCTGCATGTGCCTCGCCCCGGTCTCCAGGGCTTGATTCCGGGCAGTTTCGTCAAGCTGCAAGTTTAAATAGCCGGAGCTGTATTTTTGGAATCCCAGAATGTGAGCCGGGTTTAATGAACCTAAAGCTATAATGTTTTACTTCTCCTTTGATAAAAATTTGTATTTCCTATTTTAAAAATTGCACTCATTCTGCCAGTTGGTGTTACCAGCCAAGCATGACCCATCCGTGCGGCTTTCACAAACTGTACATTTTCTTGGTCACGATGTCTTTGGAATAGTTTCGCCACATGCTGAATAATCAGAGTGAGGTTGGATTAATGGCCAGGTGGCACTCCCGTGAATTAGAGGGTAGGTCACTCTGGATTTCCTGAGTACACCCACGATCTTTCCTGCTCCTTGTAAATTCACCCACGTGTTCAGAATGATGAATGCAAAAGGAGGCGATACTCACCAAAGACGCCACTCCGCAGTTAGGTGGGAGAAGGGCGGCCGGGATGCTTTCTTTACACCTCAGAGCTTTTTTTGTTAACATTGTTGAGGTTTGGACACTTACAACCACTGTGTGGAGAAAACATTTGGTGCTCACTGAAGCAAGATACACTTCTATTGTGTTTTTCCATGCCAATGTACTTTGTGATTTTAAAAAAGGAGATACATGACGTAACTGCCTTGTGACACTTGTCTCGTAATATACTGTGAAGCTCTCTCTCAGTGTCATTGTTGAAGCAGTCCCTATGCTATTGATGGTCTAGGCTTTTCCTTAACCAGTACTTTTTTGTTCTTATAAATATCCCTTTGAAGAACATCACTTTAGCTAACTCTGTGTGCCCATGATCATTTTCTTGGGGAAAACTGACAGGAGTGAAATTGCTTTTTATTTCTCTTGCCAAAATGTCTTCCAGAAAAATTGTATCAATTCACCCTGCCGGTGGCAGTGCCTGAGATGCTCTGTCCCTGCACCTTTATCCTCACCCGGAAGCATCTGTCCTTCTAACTACCTTGAATATTTTCTACTCTATGGGTGACAGGGGTGGATGTGTTACTGGGCTAAATTTTGCATCTTTGAATATTACGGGTTTGTTAGGAATTTGTGATTCATCTTGGTGAATGCCCTGTTCCTTTGCTCATTTCTCCATTGAGGCTTTAATTTCTTTGGTATCAATTTGTAAAAGCTCTGCTTTTCTATTTTAGCATCCACATTTTCTCAACTTACTGTTAGCACTTTAGTTTTTCTATGTTATTTTCTGACCACCGGTAGTGTAACATTTTTATACAGTTAAATGTACCAATATTTTCCCCTATAGTTTTGCCTTTGGTGTTATCCTCAGATGGGTGTCCTGATTCTCATATGGTACAGATTTTTTTAACATGTATTTTCTGTTATTTTGTGATTTTTATGACAAATTTAAATCCCTTTGGAATTTATCTGAGGCCTGAATCTAATTTTTTTTTTCCTAAATGAATAGTCATTTCCTCCAATACCATTTATTTCATCTTGATTTGAAATGTCACTATCATGTTCTTGGGTCTGCTTCAAGATGTTCCATTCTGTTTTATGTATCTGTCTGTCTCTGCAGCAGTAAAACACTGTTTTTTAATGTTCACTGATGTTTTCTTAGGCAGGTCCCCCTCATTCATCTTTTAACTCTAACATGATCATTTTTTCAAATGAACTTTAGGATTATTTTATTATTTAAAAAAATTCCTGTTGGGAATTTTATTGAAATTACCTCAAATCTGTAGATTAATTTGGAGGAAGGATTGACTTCTTTAGCATTCTGGGTCTTTTATACAGAAACATAGTTTGTGCAGGTTTTACAGATTTCATACTGATTCCTAGTTATTTTATATCTTTTGTTGTTAACAGCAAATTTGACGTTTCTCCCCAGCCCATGGGATAAAAAAAATCACCACACTTTCATTCCCTCCTTTTTTTCTACCCACCTCTCAGTTTTTGTTAAAACAATTGGATTTTTCATGCAGGTAATTATTTCTATTGTTGTTATTACATTACTTTACATTGTTTTTCTACCAGTCAGAATTTTTTGACATTTGCAATTAGTTTTATTATCATATTAAAACTGTTTAGACATTAACTTTTGAATTTTTGTAGGTTTTTTTTCCTATCTTCCATTTTTTACACTATGAATTCCTTTTCCCTGAAATAATTATTTTGATTTATTTTTCAGCTTCCTGAAGTTCATCTTCAAGTGATTTTCCTTTAGCATAGGTATGGGTATACAAGTTATAAATCATAAAAATGATGGTTTGGGTGCCCATATAATTTCCATCTAAACTTTGTAGATGATGTTCTTTTGTGTTGCAGCGTTTAGGATATTTGAAGACACGACTGGTTTATTATTAGAAGTTATAAGAGTATAAGTAATTTTCTTTTTCCCCCTGCCTATACACAGAAATATTTAACATTTTTACAGGAGTATGTCTCTGTAGAGCATGTATTATTATCACAATGATTATTTTGATGCTGGGGTGTTCATTATCTATAAAAACTTACATTTAAGGAAAAGAAGAGTTTCTTCAGCAAAAAAAAAAAAAAAATTGTCTTTTTACTAATAGTTTTCCTCTGCATGCTTCTTATGGGATTCCTAATATATACATGTTGAATTTCCTGAAACTTCTTCCATGTGTGTCTGCTTTCCTTTTACCACATTCCACTCTATTTTAGCTTTCAAATCGAGAAAATGAAAACAATGAATAAATCCTAGATAGCTTTTTGGATTTTCCAGTATGTTTTTTGCTAGTTCCTTAAACACACACACACACACACACACACACACACACACAGAGACACACAAGCACACAGATCTCATTTCTTTTTATTCCCTTTTCGTAGATGCATGCTCTCTTTAGTGTAGAGAGATGGAATTAGGCACTCCGTGGTGGACAGACCCTACAGAGGACCCATGTTCATGCCCCATGTAATCCCCACCCCTTGAGTATGGGCAGAAACTAAGACTTACTTTTAACTATATTATAGGGTAAAGGTGAGGGGATGCCATTCCTGAGACTGTGTATATGTGTCTGTGAGGCTGCGTGTGTGTCTGTGTTAGTTGCGTGTACGTAGTTGTCTTCTTGGCACGCACTTGAGTGATTCTCACTTCTGGTGCTTGAAGGAGCAGGCAGTCACGTTGTGAACAGCTTCTGGAGGGGCCTGCAGAGCCATGAACTGCGGGCAGCCCCTAGGACCCGAGGTTGGCCTTGGACCAATAACTAGAAACTGAAGCCCTCAATTCAGACACAAGGACATGATTTCTGTCAATATCGTGAGTGAGCTTGGAAGCAGATTCTGTACCAGTCAGACCTCCAGATGACAGTGCATCCTGGCCAGCACCTTGTCTTCAACCTTCTGAGACCACGAGCAGAGGATCCAGCCATGCTGTGATCAAACTCCTGACCCACAGAAATGGTGACATAATAAATGTGCACTTTTTTAAGCCACTAAATTTGTGTTGATTTTTACAGCAACACGAAAGTAATTCACCCTCTAAACTTCCCTGCTATATCCTCATCATCTTGGTTTTCCAGGCAAACATTTGCTATGAGTTTTCAGATTGGTCTCTCCCTTTTGAAATTCTTAATCTTTTCATAAACCCAGTGATTATTCACTGCATATTAGCCGATGCTAATATAGAGCATTCTGGGAGGGTTGGCCTCAATTAAGGTATTCTAGGCTCAGATAAACAATAATGAGAACCTCTTAGATTTACTGTAGTTCAACTTTGTCAAATTGAAGGACCAAATCATTGATCAACTGGAGGCTTTCAGTCCAGAATCCCTCCCCTTCACTATTCCTAAGGCACTCTTTCACGTTTCTTGGGTAGCCTGGAGTTAGAAAAGAGGGTTGTTGCTCAGCTAACAAACACAGTTTCCGTCATTGGGAATGTGGCAGCAATGCCCTACGCTGGAAGTTAGAGCCTCCCCAGATTCTGACTCTGGTAACATCCTGAGACTCTGTGGATTCTGCAAGTCTGGAGGCCACCCATATCTCAAGTCTCCAGGGCCCTGGAACCCTGAGGAAGCCCAGAGCATGGTGGAGGGTCTGGTTGGAGGAGTGGTACCCACTACTCTCTCCCCAGATGCTCAGCCACATCTCACAGAAATCCCTCCAAGTCTCTAGGGTTCTGACGGTGCCCTTCCATATTTTCTATCTTTTCCTCCCATGTTTATATTCCTTTCCACATCTGAACATTAGATGCATGGGGACAGTTCAATCACTCAGGAAATAGTCCTTAAACCCTAGTATGTGAAAAGAACCTAGATAACAATCTTGCATTTTAATTACCTACAACTTTTGACAGGCTATCACAAATGGAAATAGCTTCTCTTTCATGGTCTGAAACGAATGTGTGAGCATGAAATGCACTAACATCTTAGTTTTGGCACATTAATTTTTTTCTTAATCTAAATATTAAGTCCTGCTTAAATCTCAACTATGATATTAGCGGATAATCTGGTCATTGTTTTAACACCCCCTTTGACCATGTTGGGTTGGAACAGTCCAGAAAAAGCAGGGAGGAACCACTCGTTTATGCTGGTCAGTCTGATGTCCTCCCCAGAGTCCTCACCACTCTTGAACTTGAAGTCTTTCCTATTACTGGGCTCTGTGGTCCCAGTGGGCAGCAGCAATGCCCTCAGTGGAAGTCTTTCTGATATACAGAGCCTTTCCCCCTTTTCACCCTTTCCCTTTGCTTTTTCCTGGGTTATTCTTCCCTCAGGCAAGGTCCTGGTGTGCAAAAATTCCAGTTCCCGCTCTGCTCTTCAATTTGCAGCTCTAGAAAGCCAATTTAGGGTGGAGCCTTTCATATGCATCCAGAAAAAAAGAAAAAAAAAAAAAAAAAGAAAGAAAGAGAGAGAGACAGACAGACAGACAGAATGCAGCCCTCATCTTTTCCCTTTAGATTTATCTCTGATTATTTCCACCAATGGCCTTGGTTTGGATGAGGGCTGTCTTCAGTGCAGTTCTGAGATACAGAAAAGCTTCTGGTCATCACCTTCTAGGGAGCCCAGCCTTCTAGAACCGTGCCTGAGAACAGGGGGAAACTCATGAAATGTTCATCTCTGGTCCATAAAGAGGAAAGTGTAAAAACTTAGAAGCAGTGCTTGGAAAACTTTATGACTTTTTGACTTGGTAATACAGGCCTGTTGACTTTAATAATTAAAACTGACTTTTTTATATGTTTGGTTTTTAATTTTTTTTCTAGTAATTCGTTTTTATTTTACTCTACAGAGCTCCTTCACCACAGAGAGTTTGAGAACAGTGTCCAGAAAACAAAACCTGTCTGCTCTCCCTGAGGATTTGGGGGTCAAGGATGGGGGAAACCAAGTTCCATTTAGTTCTTTCTGAGTCTAAAGCATGAAAAAAGGAGTCACAACCTAAAAACATCAGCACCTTGTGATTAAAGCATCCTATTAGCCAACCAGCCACTGTCGGAATTGAAAAGGAACAACTGTTGGGAAAGCTACCAGAACCAAAGGGATCTCAACACGACTATTTCCACTTCTGAAAGGGTAAGCAAATGATACTCTTTATAACCTATGTCTTTTTCTAAAATATGTCCTCATCTGAACAGTATGAATCATATTTCCATAGCACTTTTTTTGCACCTTTGCATGATATGAAACAGAGTCAACAAATATATGTCTTGGTAATGTATAGGTTGTGGCTAAATCAGGTTTTTCTTACAGCTTTAATTTCCAAAAACTAAGACCATTCTCTATTAGGAGACAAGTTATAAAAATAGTTTCTTAAGTTGTCAATCAAGAAAAAATTAATAAAAATTCCAATCATCATTACTATTTAGACTGTATTATTGGCAACACTCAAGAGAGCCACTTGATCTCTTTATCTTCAAAATCTAACTATTCATATTTTTAAAATTGTGTTTTTGGTATTCCAGCTTGAGGCATAAACATAATTAGGATAATTTTAAATATATTAAAATTTTAAAAAATATTCAAAAAAAGAAAACTAGTGGATATAAATAATATATATTGTATAAATGGTAGTGGTATAAATGGTGATTAAAGATACAAAATTATTTAGGTGGATCTTAAATGTTTTCATATTTGACAACCAATAGTTGATGATTTGAAAATGATCTATGCCCTAATTTTACGGGAAAAAAATCCTACTTTGTACTTCTTTCTGTAATTTTACCCTTTTTGCTCACATGGCCCCTGGTTTGCCCATGTTGATACCAAAGGGGTGCTGTGATTCCAGGTGACGTCATCGTAGCCACAGCACCTTCCTACTAGACGGAGGGCATGTTCGAGTTTCTTCTTAAAGAATGGTCTTGCCTAAGGTCAGCCTTGACCACATGGAGTTACGGGGAGGCTGCTTTTCTCCCCCAGCACAGTCGTAGTTTAATGAAAGTAAGTTCTTCAGAGGACAGGCCACATCACCTCAAAGCGCCCCCCCACCCCGGCCCCCATCAGAGATCCCTCTGAGTCTCCTTTTGGCTCCACTGCCCAACACTTTCAATCATGAATAAATCAGCAAGGCTATCTGGACAGAACATGCTCACAATACTTTGGAGAAAACAAAAAGAAAGCCAACTGACACTAGGCTTCAGTTAAGTACTTCGAAATCAGTGCAAATCTAGTATTTCAATTTGGAGCTTCACCTGGGAGGTACAAAGCTTAACTTGTCATCACAAGACAGCATGGATAATTCTCAAGTGCTTTGCTAAACTTTCAAGACCATCAGGATCTACTTTCCTCCCTCCTGTTCATGAGGAACAGATTTCTGAGTTCTTACTAGACTTGTCATTGAATCCCAAGGAGAAAAGCTCAGCTAGCGCCTTTGTTACTTACCTGGCAGCCCTTGGAGGTGTCGGTCATGGTGGGTTCATGCTGGTGATACCGTCCCATGCAACAAAAATGGAGAATATATAGACATGTATAGGTGTTTCTTTAATCTGGGAAGTTTCCTTTTTTGTCTGACAATATCCAGTAATTCCAACAGTAATAGGTGTACTTGCCTTTCATACAAACAGATGCAGGGCAAATGCCTGCTGCCTGGCCTTAGGTACATAGACTTCTACACCACTGACCCAACACCAGATCGACTCTGCTTAGACACAAGCTTTGAAGTCACATTGCAGGGGTTAATAGTGGGTGACAACTGAAAGGGTCTCTGTGCCAATGTATTTATCAGGATAAGGAATTTAACCTTTGGCCAGATAAGATGACGTTTTTATAGCATGGAAGTTCTGACACATTTACAATGTTCTGTTGTTTTCAAATCCACTGAAATTTGTTTCTCCTTTCATGTCTGCCCAAGCAGAAGAAACACGTGGTAGAAAGAAATCTTATCAGACTTCAAGTTAGTTACTTTCAGTTCCAATAATTGTAGATTTCAGAGTATCAATTTCTGGTGCTCTAAAGCATGTCCACCTTTTTGCTCCTACAAATTGATTAAGCTTTTTATTTGATATCACAGGAGCCTCTGGAGAGTTCTAACCTATATTTCAACCTTCGAAGAAATTCATACCCACAAGACAGTTCTGCTGGACAATCTTCAAGGTCATTAATATAATGCTTAGAAATTTTCAGCTGAAAGTGGATTTAATCAGATTCTTTCTCTATGAGTCTCCTTACAGCATGATTCAAAAAGTGTTTTGCCTTTTAATTTCCTTAGAAAGTCAGCATTTATTTTATTTTCTTTGCACCTTTAAATGCAGACAGTCAAAGGGATTTTATGACAAAGTATGATAAAATCGATACAGTAAAAGCATAACATTAACTCAAAAGGGTAAAAATTGTAAATGTTGGTGGAAAAAAGTTGAAGAAACATTTCTAAAGTGCTTTAAGTGGTTCTGTATACAAATATATCCCAGAAATTTTGATGGGAATTTATATATATAATATATATGTATATATATTATATATATACATACATATATCTGTGTTTATATGTTTAATATACATATGCATACATATATATATTTCACGTAGAAGCCATTTGAGGATGAGAATGGTAAAGATAAGCATTTGGAAATGTCTGGGTCACCTGTGTTATACTCTTTCATAGCACAGGATACAGTAATAAATAAGGTTGCCTACAATTTCGGGGTCAGTTTATCAGTTCAAAATGACCTGAGAAACAATGAAAGGTAACGAATTAAATGTGAGTCTGGAAAGCTAGAGGCCATATTTTAATTACTATGACCATTCATATTTCAGAGAATAAAACCTTACAAAACAGCCCCATCACCAACTGCTGGGTAAGGTTATGGGGGGGAGAATATTGAGAAGGGTGGAGCTGCTTTGAGAAATGTCATCATTCTATCACATAAAGTAATGCAAGGCACTTCATTTATCATGGAAACGTCTCACCCACCCTTCTTTAGACATATCCAGATGAAGACGAACAATGCTTAGAGGAAAATTAACATCAAAAGCCACATTGTTAATAATAGACCTTAGATTTTAAGTTCATCCAACCTACTGAAATGACAGGTTCTTCAAGTGATGTAACTGTTATAAGATAGTATCTTTTTTTTTTTTTTGCGGTACGCGGGCCTCTCACTGTTGCGGCCTCTCCCTTTGCAGAGCACAGGCTCCGGACGCGCAGGCTCAGCAGCCATGGCTCACGGGCCCAGCCGCTCCGCGGCATGTGGGATCTTCCTGGACCAGGGCACGAACCCGTGTCCCTTGCATCGGCAGGCGGACTCTCAACCACTGCGCCACCAGGGAAGCCCCTTACTTCACACTTTTATCTTTCCATTAAACACCTCACACTTCCCGCTCCCTGCTACAAACTTCATAGCTTACAGTTTAAAAATGTAACAACCACACAATACTACAATTCTATTCTATCCTCATACTTTGTGAAATTGCTGGCATACCTTTTATTTATACACACATTGTAAACTTCATCTTACAATGTTTTTATTTTGGCTTTAAATGTTTAGTTTTCTCTTAAGTAAATTTCAAGAAGTAAGAAAGCTCAATTCTTAAATGTTTACTCATTTGTTTACCATTTTTGGTCTTCTTGTTTCTTTCCTACAGATGCAACTTCCCATATGGTTCCTTTAGCCTCATGAAGATCCTTTAGCATTTGTTGTAGGAAAGATTGCTGATAAGGAGATCTCTCAGCTTTTGTTTATCGGAAAACATCTCCATTTTATTTACAGTTTTGAAATATATTTTCAATGGACAAAGTTGAGGTTTTCCTCTCAGTTCTTGAAACCATTTTATCTCATTGTCTTTTGGCCTCTATTGTTTCTTGTGAGAAATCAGCAATTTTTATTATCCCTGTTCTCCTGTATATAATCTATCTTTTTTCCTCTGGCTGCTTTCAATCCTTTTTGTTTGTTTGTTTTTATTTTCAGCAGTATAACTATAATTTGTCTAGTTGTATTTTTCTCTATATTTTGATGCTTGAGGTTCACTTAACTTCTTAAGTCTGTAAATCAATGTTTTTTCATAAAATTTCTCACACTTCTAGTCTTTATTTCTCCAAATAACTTTTTCTGCCCCAATCTTACTCTTTCTTTTTCTAGTTTACCAGGAACATCTGATATTGTCCTACAGATCTCCAAGAGTCTTATTATTTTTCTTTAATAAATTTTCTCTTTCTGTTCTTCATATTGGATAATTTCTATTGATTTGACTATACACTCACTGACTCTGTCTTCCCCTGCTATCCCTAATACGCTGTGAGGTCCAGCCAGTGAGTTTTTAATTTTAATGTTTACTTTTCAGGTCTAGAATTTCCTTTTGGATCCTTTTTGTAGTTTCTACTGATCTTCTTAGAGTTCTTATCTGTTCCATCATGAAGACCATATTTTTCTTTAATTATTTGACGTTTCTTTTCATTTGATTCTTTGAACATACTTATACTAGCTGCTTTAAAGACTTTGTCCCCTAAAATTAACATCTAGGCCATCTCAAGTTTAGTTTCTATAGACTGGATTCAAAATTTCCTATTTATTTATATATCTGTTGCTTTCTGATTGAACACTGGGCATTGGAAATTATTTGTTATAGCAACTCTGGATTTCCTTATCTATCCCTGAAGAGAATTGACTCTTGTTCTAGCAGGCAGTTCAATTATTACATGTTGATCATGTTGACTTGTGTATGTTTGGTTTTATGCTTGACTTGTGCAGGGCTGTGGAAAACCTAAAGTGTGTGCTGAGCTGGTCCAACTTGTTAGAATTCAATATCCAAATACTGTCTTCCTGCATATGATGGCTGAGTTTGGTTTTACACTTTGTTGGAGTGATCTAGAATAGCCCTCACTCTAGGGTGTAGTCTTTACTCCCAAGGAGAGGTCTTTGTAATGGCCCAGTTGCATGCTTGTGGCATCAAAGGTGTCTATGAGGTCTCTCCACTCTGGCAGGACCAAAGCTCCAATGTTCCTGGTACTGACTTTCTCCCCTCACTGCTTGACCTCTCATATCTCTGTGCTATGTTCAGTCCTGTTTCATTTGCTACCTGGTAAGCTTCAGGTAGTCTCACCCTACAAATGTACAGCCCAGCCCTCAGCCTCAGACTTGCAAGGGTTTCCAACATAGATTCTGGAGTTCTATCTTTGCAGCCCTTCTTCCTGTCTTCTACCATCCTCTGCTGTACAGATTTGAGCCATTTTACCTGCACTCTGATGTCTGTCCCTAAGCTCATTGGGATTGCTACCCTCTGCACCATGGTTGACAACTGTGCCTTGGAAGCATACCAGGGAAGCTGTGGAGATCATTTCATGAATTTCGCATCTCTCAGAGATCCTGGTCTGGTGTGGTCACTTGTTCAATGCCTCAAAACAATTGCCTCATATATTTTTTGTCCAGGCTTACGGCTGTTTATGGCTGCAAGATTAGTTTGGTACCAGTCACTTCAATATGGCTGGCAGTAAATTGGCTTCAGTATCTTTTAATAAGTTTCTTAAGTTATTTTATGCACATTAAAGTTTGACAAATCTAATTATAGATAAATCATGAATGGCAATTATAGTTATAGGACAGAGTGTAATTACTGAAAATATTGACAATGTGTACAAAATAATTTAACAAAATTCAGAGGTTAGGATAAAGAGAAAGAGAAAAAAGTGATTATATTCTAATTTCCTGATTTTCCTGGCAATAGAGTTCGATAGATAGTATCTAAAGTTAAGCTTTCAAGATTTAGATATATTATTAAAGTTACAAATGTATCCTCTAAAAGAGCCAGTGGAAGGTAGAAAGGAAGGGAAGGTGGAAATAATGGAAGTAAGTTCAATTTATAATTTTACATAAAGTGAAGTCAGTAGATACTATATGATAATAGGTAAATCTGGAAACAAGAGTACAACTACATTGTATAAAGGTAGTGGTAACTTCCAGAAGAACCAAAACCACTGAAACTATTAAAAGTGGCTACTTCTGGAGAATGGGGGTAAGGTAGGGGAAGAAAGAATTATTTTAATTTTGAGTTTTTCTATCATTTGAAACTATACCAATGTAAAATATTTATTTACTTCCTTATTTATTTTACTACTGTAATGTTTATTCACTTCCTTCTCTATTTTACTATATACAACGTTATAGGTGCATGTGTGTATATTTTAATTCAAAAACAAAAGAATAAAGTTGAATATGGGCTGTGTTCAATTCTCAGTGTAAGTGAGACATGTTCTATGAATTTGAACACGCCATTCAGAGACTGGCTCACTGCACATCTCCTCAGGTACGTCACTGTGCTTCAAATTGTTGTGTTGTCAACACAGCTTCAAAGATCCGAAGGAAACAAATCCTCTAAGCACCCAGACATCTTTTACTACAGGATGTCAAACATTTAGATTTTGAGAAATATAAAAAATTTTAACAGAGTTCATCACTTTTCAACTGCATATTTGAAGACTCAGACAGAGTGTGAATACATAATTGTGTCTTCATAGCTGCTTCCCTTTCTTCTCTCTTACACATCACCTGATTCCTTGCTCTTCCTGGAGCCTCTGAAATAATAATAAAAACAGGAATGAAGAATCAATTAAAAATGCCTTTTGCTGTGTGTCTGTCCTTGACAGGGGCAACACAGCATTCTGTCCTTAAACTGAAACTTTAGGAAGCTGTTCAGGTTTAGAGGTCAAATTAAATGTTGTGAATGGTTTATTCTCTGGCGATGTGGTTAAGCGACTTTGTATTTAAGATGGCATCCATTGTTTATGGCTTGAAACTTGGGTTGGAAGTAGAGGTTGTCATTGAAATAAAATAAGAGTCTTCCCGGGCTTTATCAGGGAGTTTTTTTAGGGTTTGCCACTCTTTTCACCTTGACATTTATGCTAACATTTAGAATGCTCGATCTTTCCCACTCTACGTCCTTTTTTTGTACTAAATGAGGGAAGATGATAAAATCCTTGCAATAGTTGTGAAGAGGAAAAAAAGAAAAATGCAGCTTTGGAGCTACTTCCCCATTGCTCAGTGCAGAGAAAATGCAATGTTTGGCAACTGCAAAGTCCTTGTGGGATAGGTAAGAATGACACTGGAGAACTCAAGTCCCATAGTTTTGATAATGATGTTAAAAATAATTATTCTGTATGCATTTCGAATTAAACCCATGTCTATATTTACCTTTATTCTAATAAAGAAGATGTGCAAAGATTCTGTTGGTTTTGTGGGGAAAAATAATTATAATCATAAATAGTCAGAAATCCATCAACACTTTATTATCTGGAGAGTAACTTTTATTTCCAATGTCTATCAATGCGCTATTACCTGAATGTAATTAGTGATGGGATTCCTGGATAGTGAGCTCTGCATTATTTGTGTGTTCATAACCACATGTAAATGTCCTGAAGATGAAGCGAGACAAACTGCTCATGGAGGAAGCTGCAGAATCACTTTGCAGAAGAGTCAGAATGAAAATTGACTTTGGGGTGTACTTTTTAGAAGGACTTCATAACAGACAGAAACATGCAGGAGCAAATGGTCTTCCTAGGTGACAACTTCTTCTACATTGTGGCCAAGCCTGATGAAAACCACTGATGCTCAATTTTGAGAAGATCAGGATACAAAATTCAAAACGAAAACAATAGTAAAGCATAAAACAGAAGCTTATATGTATGCTGACCTAAACTTAGCGTCTTTCTAGGTTTTCTAATTGAGAGTTCTTGGGTAAATTCATTCAAGGGCTCTGTTTCTGTCTCTCTGTCTGTCTTTCTGTCTGCACATATTTGTCTGAGTTTGGGGTAAGCCAGCACCAGTTGTGGGTTAATGTCAATAAACTGAGGGCAGCAATGGTAAGGTGAGACCAGACATTTCCCAGAGACAGTGCATATCTGGAAACACTGATAAGCTCACGAAGGCAAGGAGGCTGGAGGGCAGAGCCATGGTTTACCGTCCTGGCTGAGGCCTCCTTGCCTGGCCGCTTTCCGTTCTGTGGATGGGGTCTCTATCTCAAGAGAATCAGGAAATGGAATATAATCTATTGCAGGGTGCTCAGAAGGAAGCATGCAGAATGTCCACTTCAAGGTACAGAGAGATAAAGAAAGACATTTGAAAATAAGAATCAGAGCTGAACAGGAAACGCTAAAGGGTTAGGAGCAGAAGTATGCTTTTAATTAGAGACATGGCATCCCCAAGATCATTTTCTCTTCAATGCTTTTATAAATCTATCTTTTTAAATTCTGTCTTCTAGTTTTAGAATTGCTTCATTACTATTTTATATGATAAAAGTAATACATGGACCTGGTTAAAAGTCAACCTGAACCAAAAAAAAAAAAAAAAAATTAAAAAAGAAAGACTCTTTCTGTCTTGATAGCTCCAGTCCCCCTCTGTACATTTAATCACTGTTCATTATTTTGCTTCGTGAGTAAACTCCCAGAAATTTTATTTTCTTACACATGCACACTCATACTCTTACACACACACACACACACACACACAGATTGTTTTTGGAGAAATAAAAACATATGATCAAACCACAATATCACTAGAAACTTGAATTTTTATCTGACATGGGTATCTTTGCATGCCAGCTAACCCAGCTTTTTAAAGGCACCATAGAAGAGAGTGGATAATTTACCATAAAGCATTCAGCATTCAGGATTTTCTAATTTTGTTGCCTTGAACCTCCATGTCTATATGTCTTTGTGAACTTTATCTGTAGAATAACTTCCCTGAAATGGAACTGATGGGTTAATTTCATTTGAGAATAATAATAATAATAATAATCCTACTTTATGATCCCATATCCTTATAACCCTATCAGTGAGGCTACTGGAGAGAGTCTAGTTCTCAGCCCCTGGGCTCGATAGGTAACAATTGTCCTCTAAATACAGTTTCAATTGCATTTCCTAATTATAAATTGAGCGTTGTCAGATTTCGCTGGCCATGTGTATTTATTTACCTTTCTATTTGTAGCCTATGCTCGTTTTTCTAATGAATTATCCTCCCTTTTTCCTGATAATTTATATAGAACTTTACCATTCACGTTACAAAATATTTCTTAATTAAATATCTTTTCTTCAGATTTTTTTTACTTGCTTTATGATACAATGTTTGAACATTTATATTATTAAACATGTGGTTAACTGGGTTGAACTTGTCCTTTTTGGCTTCTGGATCTTGTGTTTTGCGAAGAAGACTTTGCCCACCTCAAGATAATAATATGAAATGCTCCCAATTTTTTTCTTCTAATAGGTTTATACTTTCATTACTACATTTAAATCTGTGATTTATCTGGAAATAATTTTGGTGAAAAAGGAGAGGTAGGAATTCCAAATGTCTGATCTTTGATCTTTTCCTTATGGATTTGAAATGCCACCTTTATCACATTTAAAATTCCCAGATGTAGTTTGTTTACACTTGGCCTTTTAAAATCTCTCCTCCTAATTTCACTGCCTATTTCTCAGTCAGTACCTGCTTTAATGTTTTGCAGTTTTCAAATGCATATTACTATCTGTGAAGGTTAGCATGCAGCAATTTTTTTTTTTTTTTTGAGAATTTCTCATACTCTTCTTGTATTTTGGTGTTTCTAAATGAACATTGGGATAATTCACCAACTTTCCCTCAAAAATCTCATCGGTGTCTTGACTGGGATTGCAATGCATTTATAGATTAAGTTGGAGAGAACTGATATCCTTGCGATATTGAATTGTTCTAGCAAAGTACAAAGTATATGTTTGAATTTATTCATGACCTTCTTCATGTCTCTCTTGAAGTTGAAGTTTCCTTTTGTTGTTGTTAACTTTCTTGCTAATATTAAGGAGTATGATTTTCCCCTCATTTGATTTCCTATCTGATCATTCTTCACATATAGGGAAGATACTGTTTTCACCTGTCAATTTCCACTAGTTCTGAACTAAATTCTCTTACTGCTTCTACTGGTTTTAACAGTTGCTTTTCTTTGCTCTTTCAGGAATATAATCATAATTTGCAAATGACCTCTTACCTCTTCCTTTCCGCCTTTCATCTCTCTATTGCATTGATATTTTTAGAACAATATGATATGGCTCTTATTTGTTTTAGTAGCGGTAGAAAGTTTATGAAGAACTAAAGTGTCCCAGTGCCTGGTACATTGTCTAGCCCAGAGGGGGCACTCAATCAGTGCACAATGAACAAATTAATATCACCAGTCTCACCATCGATGGAAGGAACTAAAGTCTCCAGCCACATGTTTGAACTTAGCACCTGCTCTGTACCTGGCACTGCTCTCAGTACCAGAACCCAGCGGTGGCAAGACAGAATCTGTGTCCTGCCCATGGTAATGTGGACCTTATCCATGCAAACTGCAGGAGGAGGAAATTACAGTTCTTTCTATTTTATTGATAAAGAAACTGGACAAACCACTTAACCTCTTTTAGGGTGTTGAATTGGAACTACAAAAGACACATTCTCTATCAAGTCAATGCCAAGACAAGATTGCAGAGTAACATCTCAGGGTCAAGTATTAATTTTGCTATAGGATTTTGATTGACTATTTGGTATTCAGTTCTTAATTTATTATGTTTGTATTTTTGAATCTGGAATGGCTGTGGAATTTTATTGAATTTTATATTCTGTTCCTAGTGAGATGAATATATATATATACATATACACACACATATATATATTCTTCTGTAATTTGTTTGTGAGGTGAATAACATCAATAGTTTTGATCAAATTAAATCATCCTCATATTTCTGGGATAAACCTTACTTTGTCAAGACATGTTTTTTTAATACAATATAATATTCACTGGTTAATACTATACTTAGGATCTCGAGTCTGTGTTAATAAAAGGCAGTTCAATTTTCTCCTCTTCAAGTGTTGCTTGCTAATGTGGTTCCAAGGTTATTCTAAACTCATGAATGAGTTGGAGAGCCTTCTTTCTATTTCTATTTCCCAGAATAGTTTGCATAAGGTATGAATTACCTGTTCTTAAAAAATCTAAGAACTGTAGAAGTAAAACCGTCTGGACCTTTGTCATTTTTTGAGTGATGTGAGGAATATTTGTGGCTACCGTTTTTTTTTTTTAATAGTTATTGACAAACTCTTTTATGACATCTGGATAGAAAAGTATTTCATAAAAAGATACAAAAAGCCC
Organism: Monodon monoceros; assembly: GCF_005190385.1. Taxonomy (NCBI): domain Eukaryota; kingdom Metazoa; phylum Chordata; class Mammalia; order Artiodactyla; family Monodontidae; genus Monodon; species Monodon monoceros. Next base: position 78,397,538 of record NW_021703781.1, read on the forward strand.
TAACAATGAACAAAAATAGATAAATATGGGTGCATTAAAATTAAATATTTCCATTTGATGAAAGATTTCATTAACAAATATAAAAGATAAGCTGTAATTTGGTAGAAGACATTTACAGTGTCTTGTGTTAAATTATGTCACTTCCAAGAAAGATCTGTTGAAGTCCTGACCCCTAGTACATCAGAAAGTGACTTTATTTGGAGACAGGTAGTTGCAGATATAATTAATTAAATTAAATTGTTGTCATGCTAGAGAAGGGTGGGGCTCTAATCCAAAATGACTGGTGTCCTTCAAGAAGAAAGAAAAGTGAGCACAGACACAGATACACAGGGAGAAGGCTGTGAGAAGACAGAGGCAGAGATTGGAGTGATGCTGCCACAAGCCGAGGAACACCTGGAGCCCCCAGGAGCTGGAAGAGGCAGGAAGGATGCTCCCGCCGGAAGCACTGAAAGAGCACGGCCCTGCAGACACCCTGATTTCAGACTCTATCCCGCAGAGCTGTTAGTATCATTGTCCGTTTTTCTAAGCCATCCAGGTTGTGTTGCTTTATGAAGGCCGCCCTAGGAAACTAATACAACAATTTATATAATTTCTAAAGGATCAGCTTCCAGAATATTTTAAGAAATCCTACAAATAAATAGGAAAAAGACAAACCATCCAATAGAAAAATGGGCAAAGTATATAAACTGGGAAATTGCAGAAAAGGCAATAGTAATTATTAATATCCTAGGAGAACAGCTCAATTGCTTGGTCTCCCGAGGAATACGAAGTAAAACCACAGTGAGATAATTTCCTACCCGTTAAATAGAAGCATATTGGTAAGTTGGGTATCCCTTAGTGTTTGTAAGGATGTGGGGAAACAAGGATGCAAACATTGCTGATGGAAGTGTGTGTTAGTTTCCTACGGCTCCTGTAATCGGTCATCACAAACTTAGGGGCTTAAAGCAGAACGAATTTATTACCTGATAGTTCTGGGGATCAGAAGCCTGAAATGGGTCTCACAGGGCTAAATCAAAGTGTTAGCAGGGTTGTGTTGCTTCTAGAAGCTCTAGGAGAGAACCTGCTTCCTTGTCTTTTCCAGCCTCTGCATGCTGCCCACATCCCTCAGCTCCTGGTACATTCCTCCATCTTCAAAGCCAGCATCACTTTACCGCTGACCGACCTGCCTCTGTCTACCATAGTTAAGGGACCCTTGTGACTACACTGGGCCCACCTGGGTAATCCAGCAGCACCTCCTTATTTTAAAATCAGCAGTTTAGCAAACTTAATTCCTTCTGCAAACTTAGTTCCCCCTTGTAACATAACATTGTCACAGGTTTGGGGGATTAAACACGGACATCTTTGGGGTGTCATTATTCTGCCGACCACAGACGGTAAATTGTTGCATACCTTTTAGAGGGTAATTTTGTAAAACCTGGGGAAATTGAAGGCATTCACACCCTCCATCCCAGCCATTCTGCTTCCAGGCATCTTTCTAAAGAAATCTCATCTCATGTCCAAAGGGACATCTAAAAAGGTGGGCTTTCTAGCACCGTCTATATCAGCAAAAAAAGTACTGAATTACAGTCTGGCTCTCCAACAACAGAGGATCAAATAAGCAAATCAGAGTTTGTTCATACAAAGGAGTACCTCATACACGAGTTAAAAATTAATGAACCAGATCCACGCGCCTCTGCGTGGACAAAAAAATCACAAAGTCAAGTTAAAAAATTTTAATGATTTTTAAAATCACAAACGATAATGTTTATGTAAATTTTTAAAAGACGCATCCGGGGTACACATCATTTATGGGAAAATAAATATGTAGTAGAAGAAAAACACGTGTGAGAATGACTCCCACTTCAGAGTAATGATTGTGCTGGGGTGTGGCTGCAGTCGGATCTGTAACAAGTTATTTCAAAAATGTCTCAGTACAAATATGTTAAATGTGCTAAATATGGTTAAATATGATAATCCAAGTTAAACTTGAGAGATGAATATGTCGACATATTTATTTTCTGTTTTCTTTTCTGTTTGAAATATTTCATGATTTAAACAAAAATTCTAAAAAAGTCATGGTACTTTGAAAAACAAATTATTCTTCATAAACAATACATGATTATCATAGAAATTTGAGAAACATACAAAGATTGTGATGAAGAAAACACACATGCACATAAACAAACAACTTTGTTACCTACCTACATAACAAAATTGGGATTATGCTACACACACAGTAAGGACATTTTAATCTCACTGTTATATTATAAACACAATTGTATTAAAAACATTAAAATGTTTTTGAAAGCATAGTTGTTAATGGCTGTATAGTGTTCCATTTAATAGACATAACAAAAGTCTCTCGGATTATAGACTGTAAGTTATTTCTAACTTTTCACTATTATAAACGATGCTGTTATAAACACCTGTAACTTACAGCTGTAGTAACTTACAGTATTAACTAGAAGGCTTAATAGTCTTAACTTTCCCTTATTCACTAATGCTGGAAGCTAGTCAATACATACAACTTATGTATGTATCATTTATTTTTTTATTCTAAACTATACTCCATGAAACCGGGAAAAGACAATTTACATGTCAGTAATAATAATAACAATGATGACGATGATGATCTGCATCCGAATGTGTGAGTGTTCAATTCACATCCTTTGTTGTGTTCTGGGATCCATGGTAGCTGGTGGGCACTGACGGATTGAGAGTTTGGAGACTTTGCCTCCAGCCTCTGCTCTGCTTCCTTTATCCCCCATCAGATTAGGAATTGGACTCACCATATAGAAGTTCCCCTGCACATCTGCATGCATATCAGGAATTTTCACCACATCAGCCAGAATTTCTGACTTGGGTCAATAACTTGGCTTGTTGGGTGGGGAACGGGTGAGGGGGACAGGAGGCGAGGGGGGACTCGTGTCACAGTTCTGGCTTCTTCCCAGGTTCAACCACTGCCCCTCGGTTCACAAAGCTGCATGTCTCCCTGCTGTTTGCCCTGCGTTTTAGTCCAGTGTATCTGGCCACAGACAGCCAAGCAGAACCCACACCAGTTGTCCCCCATCGCCGGTGGCAAAGAGGGAAAAACCAGAGGCGGACATCTTATGCAAATTAATCCACAATTTCTGTACATTTTCAATCCGGCCTCTTGATCCCAGCTCCCTCTCCTTCGGAGAAGCTGCCAGGCCAACTCTGCTTCCTGCTTTCAAGCCTCTCACCTCACCCGCAGACCCCCCCAGACTCACCCCAAGGGCACAAACACCTTTCTGGAGAGGCACCGCTGCCTGGAGGGCTGTGCAAAGCCGCTGCAGGAAATCGGAGGAACGGAAGCCAATTTCCTTGCGCTTTTCTCATCGCGCTGCTGTCTGTGCAGGTACCTCTGTCCTAGAGAAGGAATTACCTCTGCCAGGAGATGGGCGGCTGGGGAGCGGCCATCAGTCAATAATCAATTTCATGTAAATTTGCTGGAGCTGCAGGTGAGGCGAGCCCACCTCCAAGGGGCTCCCCTTCCATCCATTCACACGGGTGCGGCTTCCACCGACAGCTGGAACCAGAGTCGGGATGCAGAGGAGAAAATATCCTCCGTCTGTTTGGAGATGAGCCCTGGATACCCAGAGGACCTGGTGGGAGGTTCAGGGCTGCAGCTCTATCTTATGTTCACAAAACGCCCCTTCCTCTCATCTGTGCGAGACCGGCCTTGCCTCTCACTAAGTGCACAATTTCTTGATTAAGTGTGTAAGTCTAGAGGGGCGAGGGCCCAGCCTGCACTCCACCCATCCCAGTCTTGGGTAATTTCCCACTCTTCCGTGGCATTCCACATTCTCTTTGAAGCTTCTAATGGACCAATGTTCAAAGGATATTTTGATAATTTATGTCTAGCTTTCAGGCCATAGTGACAAGGCTGGAATCAAGATGATTCTCATTGAGACGTTTTCTCTTGGTGAAGGCAGTCGTGACGTGGATTCCATATGGACCTTTCCTCATTTCCTGCTCTGCAATGGAGACCTGCCTTCCGAGAAGGAGAAAAAACCAAAGGCCACGTTTTCATTTGTCTCCCCTTCACTTTGAATCTTAGTGGTCATTCTCCTCAGAAAGAAAACTCTCCTCGAACATTTAAGTTTTCCAACTCCTAAATTGTCTGCTCTAATCTTCCATTTGATTTTTGTCAGTTAAATTCATACCTCAAGTGTAGATTTTTTACCTTGGGCAACTCGTTTGATTCTTCTAGTTGACTGCGAATTTAGCAAACTACGGTGCGCACATCTCTTCCTGGTAATTACGGGGTTATATATTCCTTCCTCTTCCCTTCAGGACGTTGCTGGCATGTTTCCTGCTCTCCTGGGTTTCAAGGAAGTGAGAATTAAACTCCATTCTGTGTTGAGCTGTTGGGTAAGGCAATGTCCTCAGGGCTGTGGGGTTTGTTAACCGTCTCTCAGGTCCTTCTCTGTTTGGTCGGGCATGGGCGTAGCTTCGACTCCTGTCCCGTCCTGCGTGGAGCTTCACTCCAAGATTACGCGTGGGCCAGGCTCCTGGCTTCTGGTTCTTCCTGTGCATCTTCTGTGCAGGACACAGAGCACAGGAGGGCCTGCTTCTCGCCCTGCCCTGTAAACAATGGGCAGAGATGGTGCCAGCCTGATGTGGGCGGCACTGTCAGTTTCTCGCCCGCTCAGGATGCTGGGTGTCCCTGCGGGTGGGGTGGCAGCTGTGTGGGCATTTGGGCGCTGGCTCCCACCCAGGTGCTCTTGACTGTCAGTGGTGTTTCTTCCCGCTTCTCTCCATGGTTGCCCAAGAAGTGCCATCAAGTTTCACGCGCGTCATGTCTTTGAGATTATGATTTGGAAGCAGAGAGGGGTAGAAAATGCTCGTAGAGAAGGAGCAAAAGACTGCGCTGGTGTAAATCATAGGAGGTGGCCATCTCTGGGACCATGAACTGCTGGGTCTTTCCTCCACGAACCATGAACCCCAGTCCCCTCCACACGGAGACTAGAGGCCCCCCTCCATCCCTTCCCTTGGAGGAAACTCTGCGTTGGGCCCCCCGCCTGCCTTCCATGGAAGGCTGGGTCCCTCTCATTGTTCTGTCTGAGCCCCGTGTGTGTGGCACCCTGAGGACCAAGGTGCTTGTGACCTGATGGATCCACACGCCCCTTCACAGGGGCTAGTCCTGGGTGGAGAGGGGCCTCCTACTAGGATCTCTTTTTCTTTTCTTCAAAGGGAACTTGCCAGTGGCCGGCGGGTTTCCTAACAGCACAGTGGCTTTGGAGGTCGCTGCTGGGCTGGAAACACAGAATGGATGGACCACTGAGGAAACACTTGGCCTGCATGGACATGGCTGCGGTCTCCAGGGGCATCTGAGGGCAAAGAGGGGGCCGGGGGTGGGGTGACGCTCCCCTGACATAGTGCACGAGCCAGCACGTGAATGCACACATGCAAACACACAGAAACACACACCTGTCACAGGGACACTTTCACACATACACATATGCAAGGTGCACGTATGTACACTCACAAGCACACATGTAGACACATGGACCTTGGTGTGTTCAACACATGGGCCTGGCGCTCACGCGCGTGCGCGCACACACACACACACGCACGCACACACTGAGGCATGGTCTCCAGTCCCACTCTCCGTCTTTTCCTACCAAACACTCGGAGCTGTGTTCCAGGAGGCGAGGGGGCTCCTTTCAGATGACCAGCTGAGAAGGCAGACCATGATTTACATGATCCCATCCATCCCCGGCTTTGGCCAGACCCTCTCAGAGGGCGAAACGGGGCTGCCTTTAAATCCAAATATTTGGCTGTCGCTATAGAAACCCAGGCCTTTGCTCAACTCAGCAAGATGAAGGGCCTGCTGTTGTCTGCACGTCTCCTCATTCCGCCTCTAGAGCCAAGTCCTTCCCAGCCCAGACCCCTCATTCCACAAAAGAGAGAGGCCCAGACAGGGGAGAAGTCTCACCTGCACGCCTGGGTGGAGGAGGGCCCCCGCTAGGGTTAGGGCCGCTCCTGTCCGCTCGGCGGTCAGCCACGACCACCCTTCCTGCCCTCCCCGCCTGTGCCGAAGGCACTTCCTCTTGCTGTGTTCGCTGGGATCAATTTGTTCCCCAGTTATGGAAAATCTGTCTATGCCGTTTTAACATCCAAACAGTGGCTCCAAACGAGATTTCCCGGTTACATCTGAAAATGTAATAAAATAATTCTTCGTGCTGACAGCCGCTGTGGAGGCCATTTGGAAAACATCAAAGGATGGATGGTGAATGTTCCTTCCTCATGCCCGGTGTGCAGAGCGGGCCCCATGATACTCGGCCCAGCCTCCTAAAAAACTTGCTCTCAGCGTCGCCAAAGCTGATGGAGAGGAATTGACATCATTGCCGAAGGAGCCTCTGTGACGCATGTGCAAAGCAAACGGCCGATCTGCACAGTCACTGCTCTGTGCCCCTGGACAGCCCACTGGCGGCTCCAGGCTGAGGCTCGTGGCTGCGGCCTTCCTGCCCCTGGAGAGCTGCGGGTGTCTGAGCTGCAGACCCTAAAGGTGGTTACTCCAGGCTCTCCTTCCCAAGGTAATTTCCAAGACGTGACCGTCCTTTCCTGACTCTTGGTCGATTTGGGGCAGGAGAATGAGTACTTCCTGTGGCCGTGATTTGACTCTGAGTATGAACTGGGACAGATTGGAGGCAAAACAGGCCCCCCCTTTCATTTCCAGTGCCATCACCCCTCCGTTCCCCAAGCTCCCCTGGGGGCCTCCTGCTTGCTCGGCATCTCCCATCCTTCCTTGTTCACTGGATGCTGTCCTGTGGCCCTGGGCTTCCCGACCAGACTACCTGAAGCCCAGGCATGAAGCCATCCTGCCATCACTCTCTAGCGGGTCCCTCTAGCGGGAGGCTAAATCCACGCTGGTGGCTGAACTTCAGACAGAACATGGAGGTGCCCGGCAATTAGAGGTGCACCCACTAGAAAAGCAGCGGAGAGAACAGGTGTCATGGAGGCAGACACCAGGAAACAGTTAAGAGGCTTGGGGGAGAAAAGAGAAGCCACAGTGGAATATAGAAATGCGGGGTCGTTCAAGGTGTCTGGGGATTGCTCTAACTAGGCAGAGCAACTGTATGTGTGCTGGGTGTTGGAAGCAACCAGAAGCCTGTCCTCACCCTCTTCCCACCCCTCCGCTTTCAGCTCTCAGTTGGGAAATGCTGCCTAGTGGACAGAGTCGGCCTGGCTGTTCCTTCCTGTGTGCAGATCCCAACCGACAGGCACCCCACTCACATCTTATAACCGCGAGAAGGCCGCCCCTGCATGATGACAGGCATGAATGGGCCCCTCCTTTCTGCCTTCCTGGCAGGGACGGGGTCTCCTCTGGAAACATGGGCAGACAGCTCCTCAAGAGCTGGTTTAGCCCTGGTTGTGGGGAAGCCCACCCTGCTCCGAGGTTCCCTTTGGAAACGCCTCAAAGATGTGAATTGTCCATGAAACCTGGGCAGTCCCACCCTGGGGTCTGCCCATTTGGACGTTTCTGGGACCAGGACCTGCCTCTGACCTTGCAGGCTGTGCCACTTCCAAGCCGGAGCAGGATGGAGAGAGGACGGGTGGGCTGCACCTGCTGCAGCCGGGGTGCTGATGGCAGAAGCCGTGAAGGAGTGAGGGGGCCCTGCCCGTGCTGCTGGAGCAGAGCTGCAGCCGTCCCGCTTCCCTGACATAGAACCCTATCCCCATCTGTGTGCTCTGGTTTTTCTAACTGGGTTCCGGCTTCTCTCACTGTGTCTCTTCCCGAGTCAGTCTCTTATTCGCACGTCTAAGTCTTCTTTCTCCAAGCCAAGATGGGAAGTTCCCTGGGGGCAGCAGTGGTTCCAGAACTTTCTTTTATACCTTCTACAGGCTTAAAGCAGCACACATTTACCATCTTACTGTTCTGAAGATCAGAACTTTGCAGTCAGTTTCACGGGGCTGAAGTCCACGTGTGGGCAGGAGTCGTTTGGAAGCTTTAGGGGAGAGTCTGCTCCCTTGCCTTTTTCAGCTTCTAGAAGCTGCCCGCCTTCCTTGGCCGGTGGCCCCATGCCACTCCATCCCCTGCTTCAGCCCTCACATCTCTCACTCTCTCCTTCTGGCCTCTTTCACTGGGAAGGACCCTTGCGATTACATCGGGTCCACCCAGGTCATCCAGGATGAACCCCCGTCTCAATATCAGTCACTTAGTCACACCTGCAACGCCCCTTCCCCTGTGCCCGGTAAGGTGGCAGGTTTAAGGTATAGGATGTTGACACCTTGGGCCGGGGTCTTTATTCTGCTCACCAAAAAGGCACCGAAAATATGAAGGCAAAGCCAAGGGAGGGGCGGTGCACAGAGGAAGCAGCGGAGAAGCCCCTTCCTGGAGAATCCGCTGGCTGAACATGGTTAAATGTCAGCGTTTAGGGAAAGCCTTCCTGGCCTCTTTCTTCATAGGTGCTTTCTGTCCCTCTGCCTTGTTAATGCCTTTTGGTTTTCATTCAGAAGTTTGAATCTCTCTCTCTGTCTCACACACACACACAGTGAAGAACATGCTATTTCTTTCTTCCTCTTTTTTTTTCTTTCTTTTAAATCTGGCGTTTATCGAAGCTGATGGAGTGAACTGGATAAGCGTACCCCAGAGAAACTGATGTGCCACTTAAAATATTGAACATCCATTAGAAAAAAAAATGTATGGAACATTTGGTCCCATCACAACACGTGCGGCTCTGCCCCCTGTACCCTGGGGTCTCCGCCAGAGAGCAAATTCCCCCAACTCCAGCCTCAAAGAGCTAGGCCTGTTTCTCTGCTGGAGAAATGGTAAGTCCCAGAGAACAAGGTCATTAAGCAAAGTTAGTGACAACAAGAGCAAAGGGAAAGTGACAGCAGCCATTGGGTCCCAGGGACAGGGTTGCCTCAAAGGCCTCTTAGGAAACAGAGGCCCAGGGTGAGGCCATGGGTGCACCTGGCGTCAGGGCTCCGAATTATGGGAAATTCTGCAACTGTTCCTGCCTCGTTTTCCATTAAAATCTTATGATGTTTTAAGTGTGTTGTGTAACTTTGTGGTGGCAGAGAAGGTTACACAAGTCTTTTCTTTTTTAATTTAGAGATTCGGCATTTCAGGAGAAATGAAAGACCGTTTCTCAGTCATCAATGTGATCCATGCCTTCCTAAGATCGTGCTTTTATGCCTCTATTCTCGGTATGTTGTAATAAAGAGTAAAACCAGTACCTGTGACTCAGTGGAAATGCCTGGTGAATGCAGCTGTTTGGGGGCAAGTCTGCCTCAGGATTTCAGGACTGCCCTGGAGTTTACTAAATGCCCGTGACTTTGATGCTACTGAGGCGTGCATCTAATTCTTGGAGGTCCGACTCTTGACCTGAATTTCATAGTGCATGAAAATAGGCTTCTAGTGAAAAACCCAGTATATCTTCCTCTGGACAGGCTGGAAGCATATCAGAGGCAGACTTCCAGCTGCTGGTAGTTTGCTCACATTCCCAGTTCTAACCTAGAAATGCAGACCCACACCAGCGAGTCCGGCCAGCAAGAACAGGAAGATGTGGTCAGGCCTCGGAAGGATGAGGCCAGGGCTGGACCGTGGGTGGAAAATCAGGCCAGTGGCTCTCATTTCCCTGGAATGAGTTTTCCTGTTGCTGTGGCCGATGAAGGAACACAGGTTGATGACGGGGAGTCTCAGAAATTGGTTTCCAAAGACAGCTTCTAGGATGGTGCATGGGGGTAGCTGGGAGGATGGGAGGGTAGCAGAGCCCAGGCACTGGGAGGCCACGTGTTCTGGCCAGGAGGCCTCTGGGCCTGTGGACTCAGGCCTGCAGAGTGCAGAAGAGGCAGACCTCACCGCATCTGATAGAGGCTCTCGGGGCCACCTCTTCTGACCCTCTGTCTTGGTTGGGGGTTGACAATGTCTTTGGTTCTTAAGGAAATCAGGCCTCAGGATTCAGACTCTCTGTTTGGACCTGTTGTAGGGTCATCAGGTTATTAGGACTTTATGCCTCAATATTCAGTCAGACCTCAGGAGTTTCTCGTCACTTCGTTGCCTAAGAGCTGTCTATGTACGCACGGTGTCATCAGGTCGTTTTAGCAGATTTTAGTCTTCGTTACTAAAATATGAACGCACGGCTTTATTTGCAAGCTCAACCAATGACATCTTTCGTCTTGGAGACTGTGCTAAATGAGTTCAGAAATTAAACTCTTGAGTGAGTAACATGAGTGACTCGTGGAAAGTTCCAGAAGGTTTAAGCCAATTCTGTCAAACCTGTCCCTATGCCCGCCTGAGGCTGTGGAAAAGACGACTCTTTTACATCTGGTTTCCATGTCTTCACCGGCACCTCCTCCATGCTTTTGCTGTGCTCACAGCTAAATCCTATTTCTACCTTGTGCTCTCTGACACAGGTTACACCTTACTGATCATTTAAGTTCAGTGTTCTAAAATGGTCAGCCAACTGCATTTCACTCACCAGTTCTTCCTTCCTTTCCTCAAAGTCCTCTTGTCTGCTTTCCCGATCTGAGTTGTACGTCGGTCCATGGTCTGCGGTTTCTGCACAGTCAAATCACCAATGCTGGATACTCCCCTAGGCCAGTTTTGTCAAAATTCCAGGCTGGGGTTCAGGCAGGGCATTTAAAATAATCTCTCCAGGTAGTTCTAAGATGATGCTAACCTGTAGCCTCTGCTCTCTACTGTCCTGCAGTTTTTCTACTTTTCTTAAAACTAGATTCAGTAAATATACACTCAGAAATGCATAAGACGTTTTGGTTAGGTCAGTAGATACATGGAAAGGCAAACAACTGTCACAGTCGTAACTTACCTGTGCTCTTACTGTCTGACTGTGTGTAGGGGGACAGGGCTGGTCACACACAAGACAGATCCAACTGACCCTTGGGGAAATTTACTAACATATCCAGGAGTTTTATTTAGGAATTTCTTTAATTGCAGGATTCTGTGACCTTTACACCACTCCGGCCCTTTGGGAACATTTCTAGGCATCAGATAAAATCGATTTGCAAAGTTATTTGTTTACGTGCAATTAGGAGCCACTCAGGGGCTTCATCAGACACCCCTTTCACCAGAGCTGAATTTTTATCTGCACTGGCTTGGCCACCACTCTTCACCCTCCACAGCCCATGGATGGCTGAAGGCAAACTCCAGACCACGCTGGTGGAAATTAGCCCAACCCCAAGAGCATGAGTCCAGAGGAGGAGTCTGCACAGTAGCTCCTGGACTTTCATTTCCTGATGGTCTCGGGCGTGGAGCAACACAGGGCTTAGTGCTGGTACCTGGGCAGCCAGCCTGTCTTTCTCAAGCCGGGGGGCTGGGGTCTTAGACAATGATTTCCCCTGTCCAAGCTCAGCTTCCTCGTCTCTAACCTGGAGTGGATTACAGGACTTTTTAAGTTTCTTGTGAGGATAAAACGTGATGCCGTCCACATGAAACGTGATGCCCTTTAATAGGCGTCCTCAGTTCCCTGCCCCCGCATCTCCTCCATCAGCTCAGGTGACATGAAGTTATTCCACCCCTCTCCCTCTTAGAACTTGGAAAGTCGGGTCCAGCCGGTAGGACGTCCATGCTGAGATAATAACCACTGAGAACCTTTCCCCAGCTGGTTTGTTGTCCAGCCCTGCGCTGATCTCATTGTGTAAATCTGCACAGCAAGTCCCAGCCAAGCTTTAGAACCTGCACCGCCCGGGGAGCTGGCTGGGGCGGGGTCGCTCTTTGCCGATGTCACCTGCACAAGGGTCCCTGGTATTTGACTCCAGTTCTTCCAGGGTCTGGGGTAGTCAGTGTATTAGTTTCCTGTGGCTGCCATAAAAAATTACCAAGAACTTGGTGGCTTAAGACAATAGAAATGTATTCTCTTGTAGTTCTAGAGGCTAGAAGTCTGAGATCAGGGTTGGTTCCTTCAGAGGGAGAATCATTTCCATGCTTCGCTTTTGATGGCTTCCGGTCATCCTTGGTGTTCCTTGGTTCGTAGCTGTATAACTCTAATCTTTGCTTCCATCCTGTGTCTTTGGGTCCCAAATCCCCATCTCCTTTCTCTCATGAGGACATTTGTCATTGTATTCAGGGTCCACTCTAGATCCAGGATGATTTCCAGACCCTTATTTAATCATATCTACAAAGACCCTGCCTCCAAATAAAGTGGCATTCATAGGTCCTGGGGCACCCAAACCCCTCTGTCTTTCCTGGTTACTTGTGTGATACAGACTTTAGGAGGCAAAACCCACCCTAAGGAAGAGCCCTCTGGAGGCGGGAAGGAGCAATGGCAGACGGGGCCTCACCTGGGTTCTGCCTCACCTGCAGGGCCACAGGGCAGGTGAAAGGAGGTGGCGCCACACCTGCTCCTACTTTGTCAGGTCCTTCTGCTCTGGGGGGGACCACACACCTTGGCTTCTGCCTAAGCTGCCCCCTTGACTGTGTCTCCCACCACCCAGTGCTACGCACCTGTTGGCTCCTAGGTGTCATCTGTACTCGGAGCTTTAACAAAGGATGCATTTCAAGAGAAATCTTCCAAATGCTCATGAAGGCAGAACTGCACTTCTTTTTGTAACAAACACAAATGATCTCATTTTGAATGGTAACTTCTTCCTCCTTTAACTTTTATTATGACCTTGAATTAGGGAAGGTCCTATATCAAATGTGGCATTGCTTTATTTTGATGATAGGTATAGTACTTCATCACTGCAACACCTTCCACACTGGGAGGAAACTTCAGGGGACTCCTGTTCATGTCATTTTTTCTTCGAGATTTTTAACTGGCCAGGTAGACTTTTCATCGTGTTTTCTGTTTCAAAAGCAGTTTTGGAATGCATCTAATACTTGAAGGTCCGTTCTTTAAAGCTGTGAGCACCTATTCACCATGGAGCAAATAGGCTTTATTCTTATATTTTCCTCTGGGACACTTGGAGGTATGAGATCGGACTTGGGTTTTTAATCCATGCCCAGACTCAGCCAGTCCTTGAAAAGGTGAAATGAACAACAGAGACTATTCAGGGGGAAATGGATCTTATATTATTTTAACAAAAATATAAGGTGGGATTAGCAATTCTACTTGAGGGAAAATTTTAAGAGCACTGTTTGTTTAGATAATCAGCTCAAATCCTTAAAAAACAATGAATAAGAAAAGGGTGCGATTTCCCACTCAGCCAGCTAATTAATAAATAAATACAGAAGAGAGGGCTGCTGCAGCTCATGCCCCCAAGAGAACTTCTGTAAAATAATAAGCTCTTTGAGGAGATGGAGAACTACATCAATGAAAGGGGCAGGGGTGTCTCTCTGTGTGTATGTGTGGCGTGTCAAAACTAGGAGGCTGAAAATCATGTGTTTGTAGCAAGAAATGGAAGTTAGATTTTGCAACCAGAGCTCAGAACTGATTTTTAAAAATCAATGGCAAATACAGTGCACAACACAATTGTAGAGCTTAGAAACCAGAGGGCCCAGGGTGACATGCTGCCTGATACTCTGTCCTCAGAGTGTCTCCGGGTGTCCCCAGGGTCCCTTCATAGTCTGTCTGCCTCTGGACCTTGCAGAGCTGTTGGACTTGTATCCTTGATGACTGTTCATATATAGGGGTCCAAGGTCAGAGCAGCTAAGTGACTCACCCCAGGCCCCCCAGATGGGTGACATCTCCTAAGTTTCTGTCCTGTGCTCCTTCTGCCACAAAACTCAGATCTTATCAGAGATGAACCAGGTCACTGTAAATTTCTCAATGGCAATTAGAGTCAACCATATATCGAGTCAAAACAAAAGACGTAAAGACTGAAATTAGACAATAAAAATTAACCAACTACTGATACGTGACAACGTGTGCCTGAATCTCAAAAATGCGATGTTGAGGGAAGGGAGCTGGAAACAAAATGATATACACAGTATAACTGCATTTATATGAAACCTAAACTCAGGCAAACGAATCTATGCTGTTGGAAGTCAGAATAGTGGTTCTTTGGTGTGTAGGCATCTACTGGAAGGGGTGGGAACTTTCTTGGGTGCTAGAACATTCTGTGTCTTGATCGGGGTCGTGGTTATGCACGTGTAGCCACAGAGAAAAATCCATTGCACTACATTTAGGCCTTGCTTGCTTTCTGTCAATTATACCTCAGCGACATAAAAATGACTACATTCTGCTATTTGACCAATCAAAGCAAAATAAAGTTACAGAACCTAAACTGTCATTTCTCACATTTTTGCAAAATGTTCTCATATGAATTGGCGTGGTGGCGGAGGTATTTTTTAAAGTAAGCTTTAACAAAAACATAAAATAATGAGATTTTGAACTGTTAGTTTTGAGTTGCACATTCTAAGAAGGATACAGCTGTATTTTTTTTTTAATGGAGTCGGTGAAGTTTCACAGAGAATAGATATTCACTGTAAATAAATCATTCTTCAATTCCTTCAAGGAAATTAATTTCACATTCCGATTATTGCCTGCAATTCGATAACTGCTAATGCTATAGTCCAGCAAATATCATTTTGCTAATGAATACAATCATTAGTGTTGTTTTCATTTTACAGTAAAGCCATTATTATTACCTACTTTCATCTGAATGTACATAAAGTTGCAATAACTTGGTTTCTCTCCCTATGGAATCCAACCATCCAATCAGCTTCTGACATTCAACTTACCCAGCCCAGATACGGTCATCCCCAGAGAGAAACATCTGGCCAAAGTTATTCAGAAAAGCTCTTTTATTCTTCCCAAGCTGATCCCTTAGCAGAAAACTTTGGGAGTAATGCATCAACAACACACTGCATTAAAATGATTATTAGGTGATTTCTAAATGTCCAACACCTTGATTCTTTCTTTCTGTGGGATTCCAGAAATAACCTTTACCCAGCTCCGACAATTCGGGGGGAAAAGAAATCTGTGTTTTCATTTTGTTGGAAACAAACCCCAGCTAGCTGGCCACTTGCTCTTGGCTTTCGTTGTAGCAATGGGGCTGCCCACTGTCCTGCGGCCCTGGCACTTCATCGGGATACGTGTTGAGGAGATGGCCATCTCTCTCACCAAACTTCCTGCAGCCATTGAAACATGTGTGTCCACAAAGCACCTTTCAGCAAAGCGGCACATAGCTCAGATGGGGCCTCTTGCAGGCAGGCGGGCACTGCATGGCCTTGCTTGGATCAGGCTTGAAAACTTCCCCGGGATGAAGGGGTGCCATGGGACCACACAGGGAGAGTCCCCCCAAAGCTGCCCACAGAGCCAGGCTTCAGCTTCTCCTTCCCGCAGCCTGACCTCTGCATAGTATTTCCTGACATCTGCGGGGCCCCAGTCCTGGCTGACATGGCGGTGGCTCCTCAGTAGCGCAGAGGGCCCCTCGGGCTCCCTCGTGGGTTGCACGATTGAGCAGAACCAGGGACCAGGTCACTCGCCCAGGGATGCCCCCAAGACCAAGACCGGCGTTTGTAACAAAGGTGGCTAACCAACCTCGCAGTGGGCGCCTCTCTTGGAAACGTTCTACAGAACAAAGCGGGTGATGGCCTATAGGTCAGAATTGTCCTCATCAAAGACGACTAGAAAGTTCATCTCCAGGATGGAGAGGCGGTGCTTTTGAAGGGAACATGAAGGGCCGTGGGAGCGAGGCAGCCAGCAGAAACATGAGTCACGTTGCCCAGAGCCCTCTGGAAAGGTTTCTGTCATTCGGGGACTCCAGATCAGAAGGCCTCTGATTTTTCCAGTTGCGGTCTCATAAGAAGAAAACACATAAACTAAACCTGCAATACGGGGTTGGCGTCTTGCCACTAATCGGTGGACTGATTAATTAGGCTTCCCGGGCAGAAGCGGCTCTGCTGCTGACAGTGCCCCTGCCCCACGCAGAGATCCCAAGGAAGGGGGAGGAAAGAGAGGGGTGGGCTGAAAGCAACACCAGGTGCAAGGCGGGGGACAAAAGATTTAATGGGACTGAAGGCTTGTGACAGTGGATCGCCCATGTGACCCTGCAGCCAGGGCAGTGAGCGTCTCTAGTGCCAGGATTAGGTAGGACACATGCTCTGACCCCAATCAGGGGGGACCCAGAGTCACAGAGTGGCTCTCCCAGGACTAGGGGAAGGGTGGGTGGGAGCTGGGAGGCGGAACCAACACGTGACCGTGGTAGCAACGTCTCAAGGGCCTGCTTAACACGGAAGAAACTTCCAGAAGGGGAGGAGATGGCAGAGAAGAGTGTGGAGGGGCCACAAATCAGCAGGGCTGGTCCCCGCCAGCATCCATCCGGCCCAAGATCCTGGGACTTTACTGCACCAGGAGGAAGTTCCCACGGCCTGGCGCCCTGAAGGTACAGCTTTCCCTTGGGAATGGGAATGGCAGCAGGGAAGGGGTCACGGGTAGGGAGGGAGCAGTGGGGACAAACAGGGCCGCCCCACCAAGGTCCCCGCAGGTCCCAGTCCACACCCCAGCTGGCTGGCTCCACATCCACCCTGTTCACAGACGGCTGGTTTTGTCACCCAGGAGTTCACTTACCATCAGACCAGGCTGGCGAAAGCTGCAGAACCAAGTACACCAGAAATGTCTTCTCCTTATCGAGGAACTCCCAAGAAAACCACCCAGAGCATAAGAAAAAAAGAAAAAAGGCAGAAAGAGCCCACCTTTGGATATGTAGCAGACGAAGAATGTTTTTCGTTTCAGCTCTCTAAATTCCGAGAATCAAAGAAACTGGCTGACCGTGCTTCTCTGTGACGATGCGCTGCTGGCAGCGAAGCAGAGGCCCTACAGGGAGGCTGCAAATGACATTTGCAGACCTCCTGGGCTTTTGTTTTGTTGAAAGGGACTATAGCAGTTTTGCCCAGTTTAACCCCCTCTGGCTTAGGACTTTGCAAACGCCAAATCCTTTCTGGAAGACACTGCATTTCCACCAATGCAGTGCCACCAGGCATTGGTAATCTTTTACAGAAATAAAAAACTCTCACTCAGAGAAGGCAGAGCTGCTGCACGTCACTGTAAAATGATATTCTGGGGACCCAACACCATCAAAATACCTTTGTCACCAAAGTCAATCCATTGCGAAGTTTCCTATTACATGTGATACTGCTGAAAAAAATCACGTAACTTCATTTATTTTGAAGAAAATCAATGATCTCAGGAACAATTACATTATTCCACAGTCTTTAGGTATAAACACAAAAAGTCATTTAAATAATAAATGAAGCAAAATGTCAAATGCTTCTTGCTATTTCCCAGTGTTCTATACTCAAGGGCTTCAAGTATGTGTGTGTTTAAAAAAGTACAGTTCCTGGTCTTATAAACCCAGAAGAGTTTTCACTTTCTTCTTTTCCTCTTAACACTTAATGTTCTCAATGGACTTCTAATGCTGAAAAGTTCTGTTTCCCTGAGCCTCTTGAATGATAATCTTGCCCGGTCCGTGCTCATCCTTCCATGAGGAGAAGCTCATGTCAGACGTGTCAGCCGTCAGCACCTGAGCTCTGTCCATGCAGCAGGGCTGGCAGGACACTCGTGCTGCCCTCGTGGCCCTAAACACACCTGGCTGGCCTTCTCCAAGCTAACTTTGCAGAGGCAGAGAACTAGGGTGGAAACCTTTTGATGCTGTTGGCTAGATCCAGAGACCACAGCCTAGGTGCTTTTTTGTAGTTCTAGATATTTCTGGGCATTGAGGAGACTTCTCTCTCTCTCTCTCTCTCACTCATCCCCACCCCTTCTCTGGTTAATCTTTGCCATGAGCTCCCCGTTTGCTGGGTTGTGGTCCCAGATGTCAGTACAGACAAAGGGCACAGAGCAACCTCAGGAATAAAAGCGTCTTAACACTTTGCCTGACTCAACAGACAATGCCGGACACAACTCCTCAGCACCCTCACCTCATAACAGGGATAATATTTTTAAAAATATGTTCAGATGTATTTTCATAACCTATAAATCTTGTTGTTCTCAGGCTCCTCGCCTATTGAAGCAGTGGGTTTTGGGCTCCACGGGAAGGGCAGGCACATACCAGCTAGGAAAACAAATTCATTTTTCAGCCTTGACTGGCAAAGAAGATTTGTGAGTCCCCAGCAAGCAACGGATTTAAAAGCCATGCATTGCTGGGAGAGAGAAGGATTTACTAAATTCCTGGAGTTGCCATACATAGGGTCAGCGTGCTGGGTTAGATCACAGAGCATTACTGTAGCTCTGGGGTCGAGTCATCTTGGGATGTGGAGTCCAGGAAGTTGCTATCACCCAGCAAGAAAAGGAAATGCAAACTTTTCTGGGTTGGAGGTGTATGGGAGGAGAAGGCAGATCCAGGTGGGTGAGGGCGTCAGGTGCCTGGGCCCTGGCTTTCTTCGCTTACATGGGGTTAGCGGGTGTGAAGCCACTCTAGGACACGGGGACAGGAGTGCACCTTGCTGGCCATCCCTGGGGAAACCCCTACAGAAGCTTGACAACCTGACCCAGAGCCTCACACAACGTGGTACACGGAGGCTTCCTGGCAGGGTGGGAGAAGGCGGTTGGGGGAGGGATTCAGAGGCAGGACCCCTGGGTCTCCTCTGCCTGTGTGGTGCACAGGGAACCCCAAAGTCCTCAAAGCCCTAGTGGGATAATGCCCTGGAGATGCCTCGAGCAGGCCCACAGGTCAACAGGAACTGGGGGTGAGGGTGGCATAAAGGAGCCTGGGTCCTAGACTTTAGCAAAGTAAAGACTTCCATTGACTTTAAGACTTAAAAAAATCTGCTTTGCACAGATGACTTCAGTCCTAAGTGGAGTGACTGCTCTGTGGGACATTCCAGAATTCTTTGAGGGTCTTCCCATCTTGAGCCAACGAGAGAATACCCATTGTGGGTCACTTCTGATGCAGACTCCCTCCCCCGAGCCAGAATGACCATCCACAATTTTACAAGAAACTTTACATTCCCCAGCTGCAGATTAACTTTTACGATGATGTGGGAGAGCACATAGGTCTCCGCTCGGCACCCAGGCGCCAGCTGCAGAACTTTGGGTGGCCTTGGGGGCCAGTGGCCACACAGGAATCCCAGTCTCCTTTCTTCTGACTCGGGATCATTCAGGATCAAGGGCCTACAACTGGGGCTTTAATTTCACTTTCCTAGCTGCTGAAAGATCTAGAAATGAAATTATTACTTTTCTTATTCAAAGTCTGAGTTTCATATGTGGTGATGACCCCCGGTAGCCCATGTAGGCCAGGACATGGGGCCTGGGGGGGACCTGCTGGATATGGGGGAGCAATTTCCACCCACCTCCATGCTATGATGCCCACTGCTCTCCTGTGGGCCTGGGGGTGGGTGACTCTTCCCAGCACTTACTTGCTTGAGCTAGTGTTTGAGTTTTAGCTGGGGGGAGAAGAATTCTATTTATATTTTCGTGTGCAGTGGCCTTAAAGGAGAAAATGAAAGTGAGAAGGCATGCGACCCAGTAGGGCTCGGCCACTCTGAGGGCTGGACCCCGCTGAGTATGGGGTGGGGCAGCCTTGGCAAAGACAGGTGACCCAGCATATATGACGTGGAGCCCCAGTGAGAAGCCAGGCGGTCACCTGTTTCAGAAGACCCGTGGGACATGCCCTGTGACCTGCAGAAGCTACTGGACAGAGGTAGAGGGAGGCCAGGGCAAGGGAGGGGATACAGAGTGATTCAGATCTCCCCTCTCCCGTTAAGGCCCAGCTTCCAGTGGTGGCCTGAAATCTTTTGTGTCCCTTGGCTTATAGACGCATCACCCCAATCTCTGCCTCTGTCTTCACATGGTGTCTTATAAAGAACACCAGTCATAGGATTGGACCCACCTAATTCAGGATGATCTCATCTTTACTATTTCCATCTGCAAAGACCCTATCTCCAAATAAAGTCATATTCTAAGTTTCCATGTGGACATGAATTTGAGGGTTCACTATTCAACCTAGAGCACTGTCCACGTGCATCACTTCTCAGTAGGGGTCAAAAGGCCTGGAAGCAGAATCTATGTTTGCTTGCGGGCGTGGGAGCTTAGTCATGACTCAGAAGCAGCGTTTGGACTTGAGCTGTGGAAGTGGAGCCTCTAGGGTTGGGGGTGCACAGGGTTCATGGCGTGATTTAGGGTCTCCAGCTAGTCTCCATTTCTGCGATGTGGAGTTCATGCTTTCCTCCGACCTGGGATTCCAATACTTCTGGCACCTACCGATGACGTCCTGTTCACCTCTGTGTTCTCTGGCCCCTGCTAAAGCTGGACGGGGACCAGAGGAAATCTAGAAGGGTAAACACATCCCTCAGAGACTCTGAGCTTTAGTCTGCATTAAGGCAGATCCAAAATTTGGGCTACCAAATCCTTTTCTTTTCCTTTTTTTTTTTTTTGAGAAATGATCCTCTCTGAGACCTCTCCACATTCAAGTAAAATTGAACAACTACTGCTCGGCAGATCTTCCCATGTCAACCACCCAAGCACAAATTCAAAAGAAAACACAAGAGCGAGAGCTCACATCCATCACAGTCACCTTCCCTTCTGCCATCTTCTGCCACGCACTTGGCCCTTGTCTTTCTACCTGTGTGTCCAGGTAAAATGATTTTGCTGTGTCTGTGTCCTGCAGATTCGTTATGGAATTGGGCACTCTTTACTATTAAAAAAAACCCCACTATTCATAACCTTATTATTTCATTGTATACAATGGTGCACTATCCTTTCTGAAAAGTTCAGAAAATAATAAATTTCCAAGTAGAAAAAATGGACACGTTTCTGTCCCAGCAGGAACCTGAGGTTTCTCTAAGGGGTTTGCTGTCACAGTCCTAACACTGAGACGTGCCTCCTGACTCCTGCTTCCCCATCTCCCCAGACATGGCCCTGTGGTGGCTATGGGGGAAGTGGCCTTCCTAGTGTAGAAAACAAAGTCTGATTCTATGGGGTCTAATTTGGAAGGACACAACCAAGATTACCGTAGAACTCTCATACCATTTTAAGGCAGAAACAGGCCACCTGCAGCATGGGGGGAAGGTGCACCCCTCTCCCTGGCCCTAAAATTCCCTACAAGGTTTCAGGGAGCAGCTTCCCAGGTAGGCCTGGGAGAGAAGGGACAAGAGTCCTCCCACAAGGTGGCTGGAAGCCTTCCAGGTGGCTCTACCTGGCCAAGAAGTACAGGTGACCCCTTTGGAGAGGGATGAGTGGCAGCTCTAGGAACCTGGGGAAATCTGATCGCCTCAGTGGGGCCTGGGCTGTAGGAGATGCAGGGCACCAGGCCCAACACTTGCACCTGTGCCAACACATGAGTCCTGCAGATGTGCCCGGGCCAATGTAAACTCTCTGGACATCAGTTTCCTTCGCTAACCCTAGTCATTGAAAATTTTGATTATCTTTGCTTCTTCTTCCAGGCCATGGCATAGAAACTTGATAAAGTTATCCCAACATTGATCTCAGATGTGCACCACGGCCGACATCACAGACAGGAGCATGAAGCTTTGGCTTGATTTCCACCACCAACACTTCGCTCCTGCCTGCCCCTGCCCCACCCTTCCAGAGAGTCATCTCCATGTCCTGTGAAACACATAAAACGTGTCATGGGCTGCGGTCATCGCTGGATCATAGGCTGTGGACCCAGGACACATTCCAACTTTCTTTCATGGGAAATATGACCCTGAGGAGTCATTATTGTCTAAAATCCCAAGGCTGGGGCATCAAAAGCCCTTGCATCAGGCACCATGTTTCAAGCTCTCCAACCAGCATGTTCCATGGTTAGCAATGCTTCCCTCCTACTTTGGCCAGCAGGCATCTCAGTTCCCCAGAGATGGAGACCAGTGCCATCCCTGACAATGTGAGGTCCTAGAGCAAATAGTAAGAAATAAAATGTTAATAGGTCTAAGAGGGAAGACTTCTACTTTCGTTTTCGTTTACAATGTTTACTGAACTTTTGAAAAATCATAAATCCCATATTTCTACAATACAACTGGCATCAATTTTAAAGGCTATCCTGGGACTCCACTTACAACTCTCTTTTTGGAAAAAGCTGAGCAATGTGGTGTGAAGAAAGTGGAGAGAGTTGTTAAAAGCCTTACTGGTAGTAACCAGTTTACAAGGATGGGGACTCATAATACTGGAGACTGAGGAAAACATAGGAGAATTCTCCCCTTTATTTTTATTTTTGGTTCATTAATAAACACTCAGTGTTGTTTGGGATTAAAGAGCTATTATGGACACCACTTTTGTCTTCTTTGATCTTGTGAATTCTGTGAGAGGTAAGAAATAATCTAGAAGTGACTTGATCAGGGATAAGCAACCCAAAACAAAGATGGTTGGGAAGCTACATAAAGTTACAACAAAAACAATAACAACAGCAACCCAATAGCCTGGACAAAAAACTTCTCTCTAATTACTATAACTTTTCACCAAAAAGGCAGAATTTACCCCCAAACTGAGTAGTAACCACAAACCAAGGGAACATCCCCTGGTCACAGTAGGATAAGTTCCAAGTTGGAAAACCTGACTCCAGGTGCAGGGTAGTTAGTGAACTTACAAGGAGAGTATAAAGATCAAAGTTGTCAGCTTTGATAACCCACATCCATGGTTCCCTCCCCAGCTCTCTCAAGCAGCAGGGTGGCAGTGAGTAATAGAACCAGGGTTGAGAGGCTGGAGTTGATGGTCTGTGAAGGATGGATTAAAACTGTAGGTAGGTGAATAGGAAGGATGCCAAGGAATATTGTAAGAACACAATTGGAATATTGGTAAGAACACAACCAAATAAAACACTCTTATTCAAAGATGAACATATAGCAACAAAATAACACAAGGCCCTTATAAAAATTCTGCAATGAAAAAGAAGGCAAAGATGTAACATAAATTGGAAAGATAAAGAATACACTTTGAAATACGGTGTAGTTCAATAAATAGAGGAAAATTTAAGATATTTACAGCTTCACATTCTCAAGGCTTTTGGTGAAACATTGACTTTATGAACAGAGATGAAAATAAGATAATAAGACAAGAAAAGATAATGGGCAGCTGTTTGCGCCAGTAAGTAAACTTAAGAAAAATTAAATATTATGGCATAAATTGGAAGCTTAATATAAGCATCACTGAGCAGAATCAACAATGCAGAAAGGCAAATTAATAAAGCAAAGGACATACTAAGAAATGTCATGCCATTGAAGTAAAAGGATGGCACTGATTTAGAGGAAGTGTAAATATGGAGGATGACAAAGATGCATATGATGAATAATTGGTATATCTGAACAAAGAGAGCAAATAAAATTCTCACTTGGGTGTAATAGGAGGAATTGGAAAAGAGCGATTGACTCAGAGATACCATCAAGTTAACAAACTTGAAGTTCAGAAGAAACACTAAACACCTGGAGAGAGAGAAAAAAATCGCATACCTACAAAAGAGACAACAGGGGGGAAAAAGACCTCGAATAAAGCACGAAAAAGAGCAGGCTGGCCTTAGGATTCTCATCCTAATTAAATGCCAGTGGACAATGGAGGGACATAGTGTTTCCAGAAAGAATAGCCTGCGGGTCCCAAACTTAAAACCCAGTCATACAGTTGTTTATGTATGAAAGAAAGAGAAAAACCCTTAAATATGTATGAACTCGTGAGGTAGATAAATTAATTATTGATTCAATACATATTTACAGAGTCAGTGGTTCAGAAAATGTGACCAGAAGAGCTAATCTTATTCAATGAATAAAGTCAAAAACTCCTAAATGGAGTTAGCCATAGTGTGAAGGGACCAGTAAGAGTAACTGAGTCTCTAAAAATACAAAATCAAATGTTACTCATTCTTGTTACTAGGATTATAATTCAAATTTAAATATTGTGATTCTTGAGAGGAAAACTACATAATATACACACATGATGATGCAACTACAAAAGTTAGACACAAAAAACCTAGAGTTTCTCAACACACCTGAAATGTGAATTGGGCAGATGGGGGATAAAGTGTGAATGTGCAGTGGCCACCCCTCAATACTGCAGAGATGTTAGATGTTTCATTAATGACCTCAAAAAATTGAGAAATATAGGTTTTAGCAAGTTATTTCAGTTACAAAAGTCATCGCTACTAAAATTAAAGCTATGGCATATCTCACAGGTATCTAGAGTAAGCAAAACAAAAAACGAAAAGGGCCTAGACCTTATACCAACAGTAACAAAACAAAACAAAATCAAGGAAGCAGGAGAAAGACCACTAATAAAGGTGAAAAATAAATGTAAATACACCTATGCAAAGAAAAATACTCTCAGATTGGAACAAAACAACAACTATATGCATACTAAAAACATTTCTCAAATAAATCTACCTGTTCTTTAGTTTTGAATCCTTCTGAGTCGAGCGTATATAATAGGTAAGTGTGAGCAAAAAAATATGCAGTGAAATTGAATTCAAAGCTACAGGCATTAACAGTTGTCTCGCTGAGCAAAGAGAGCAGGAAAAAAAGAATTAAACATGACAATTAATAAAGATATGTATCAATAAATACATATATCAAACTCTACTCTGAATGAGAATTCATTGCCATGGAACACTTGCAAAAATGATCTTCAATCGTTGCCCGAAGTGGAAAATCTTCAATCATTTTTCTCTGTCCACAGTGAAAAGTACCAACCAGAAAATTAAAAAAAAAAAAAAAAAGAATATCTCTAGAACATCTCATTGGTCAATAAAATTGTGGACTGTATAAAACATGATTATAGTGAGGGTGCCACAGCCTAAGAAATATCAGATATGTCCAAAGCTACACTTAGAGAGGACAAATTATGCCTTCTTTCCTATTAGAACTAGACAAAAGTTTCTTAAGAATTAATTAATTAGGAATAAGAATTCAATAAGCTGTTATCTGAGGAAAGTAGAAGGATATAATAAATAGTGATAAAAGGAGCTGATAAGGAATTAGAAAATTAGAGAAATTAAGGAACTGGAAGAAAGTAACAAAATTGAAATATATGTCTAGCCAATTTTTTAAAAGAAAAATTGAAGAACCTAGATAAATCATTCACTAAAGTAATTGATAAGGCCAAAATATAAATATATATACCTGATACTAACACAATGTTGTAAATCAACTATACTTCAATTTAAAAAAAAGAATTGATAAGTTATATATAATCAGATTTAAGGAACAATGAAAAAAATATGAGAGACTACTTTGTGTAACTCTATCCTAATTATCCAACAATATGATAAAGCAAATTATGAACAGATAAGTACAGAAAATGTATTTGATGTAAGACACTTTTATTATGTTGAGAAAGTACCCTGCATCATGTAAATTTTCTGTGCTCACCTAATACATTATACTATTACATTTTTGGATAATATACATGTATACTACCCCCCTTGTTTATTTTTATTTCACTATTACTTGGTATTTGGGGGGAGGGAGCCAGAGTTCTCCATCCTCTGCCTACAGCTTGATTGACGCCCCCTTCCAGGGGCCCGTCACAGGGGACTTTCCTGGCTCCGTTCCAGGCACTCTATCAGTGTTCAGAAGAAGGGCCTACACAGGGCTCCCTATCTTCCCTCAGGAGCTGGGACGGGGCTTGGAATGTCTCCCAGGCTTATAAGTTCTATTCCCATGCTGAGAACTTCCTCTGCTCTCCTTCAGCCAGACCTTTATCACTGCTTTTCTATATGTGACTCTTTGGTGACTATGCCTGCTTTAGTTCATAGCAGCAGCTCTACAAATGCCAATTCTTTCATTAGCTTGCGCTAGGGGTTGTTTGAAAACCAGAAATGGATCCTTGGCTTTGTCAAGGATTTTACACAGGGAGGTAAAGTCAAGCATTACATGGCATGAAGAGGAAAAAGCACCTTGCCATGCATTCTCATGTTTAAGCAGGGCTGCCTGCTCAGGCTACCCCTGGGCCCACAAATGTCTTCATGACTCTGGGGCTCCAGAGCTAATTTCAACTATGGACACCCTGAGAGTGGCAGAAAGTGGTTGGAAACCCACCTTTGTTTATTATGTCTAGAAAGTCTAGTGGAAGACATATCCAGTAGGAGCAAGTATGTTGTCCTGCAGACAATACCGGATTTTCATACTCAGTTAACTTGTGTTTATTGAGAATTTTCAGATTGTACAGCATTGTGCTAAATCCTGGGTGGAAATTGATGGGAGCTGCCACACAATCCCTTCCTTCTAAATGTTTATAGTCTAGTGGAGGAAATAAACCCTCTTACTTGCCATGGAGTTTTGACTGCTTTCCCATGCGCTGATGTCAAAAGAGCAGTGTAGACAGTAAGTATTAGAGGGGGTAAGAGGTGGAGCCGTCCCTGGGAGAGATGCTATTCCACTTGGGTTGGGAAGTAGAGAAAAAGATCTAGAGGGATGCACGTGAGGATGAGAACTGTTTCAGGTAAGTAAAGCAGTGAGAAGAAAGGAGAGATGGAAGACGTACTTGGAGGTCCACAGAGTGACCACAACCTGGAGAGTAACCCTCACAGTGGAGAAGAGGAAATGCAGAGGAGCAGTGTTGGGCTTGTCAGTGGATGGATGTGAGGACAATGGTGGAATGGCAGGCCGTGGGCAGCCCAGAGTGTCCTGGAAAAAGGGTGCTATTGAAGGCAATAATCCTTGGCGCAGGGAGAGATGACCTGCAGGTAGGAGCTCCACGGGCCACAGCGAGTGGATGTGTATCATCCGGGGAAAGAAATGCAGGTGCCAGAAACGTGGCCAAAGGAGGCAACTGTGCTTGGTGACTGGCTCAGAAAAGGGGTGGAGCCGGGAGGAGGCTGAGAGGAGGTGGAGGATGGAGGGTGGTGAAATTGTCTTTAAATATGAAAACCCAGAACTGATTCTGAGAAAGGATGCCCATGAGCCAGGACCGCACAGCAGTGGACCTCGGTGGGGAAGGAGAGCAGGATAACACAGCGTCTGCATCTGCAAAACGAGCGAGCAAACAAGACCAAGGCAGCCTGGCATTTCCACTGCAGACTCTTCCCTTCCTGGATGTCCTGGGAGGACCCTTTTCATCCTCATAGGGAGTGACTAAAATGTGAACTGTTTCATTTACTGGGAAGACCTACAATGACCACTGGGCCTAATGGCCAAATAGAAAAACATGCTAAAAGGATTTCCAAAAGCATAATGTACCCTACACTTTAGGATGGGATTGAGCTAAACTGGCCTTTACCAATCAGAAAGGCACCTCTCAGTGCTTTTCATGGCACTTCATAAACTATGATGCGAGATTGGAGATGCCCTGAATAGTGGCCAATAGATGATTTTATAGCCATAATTGTGTTCTCCAGGAAAAGGGAATATTTCATAGATAACCAGATAAACCTTACCCAGACAAATTGTATAGAATCTGGTCACTTTGGTTTAACTGATCTGGTGTGTATGTTTCACATGATTTTTGTTGCCATTTCCCTCTTCTGTAAGTCTCAGAATGCCAGGGGAATTCTACTTCATTTGTTTCAGACTGCATTTTTAGTAGCCGATTTTAAATTGGTAATACTTGTATATCTATCTTTAGGGGGTAAGGTAGAAGGGGATGGTGATGCCTAATAACTAATAAAATCTAAGAAAATACTTAGCCTAAAATATCCCTGGGCTTGTAAGTGCGTGCCTGTCCCAGCACGTCTAAGAGGATGCAGACAGCTGTGTTTTCTCCAGGGAGGCGTGTTTATTCCAAATGTACATCCTGCTGATTTGGGGAGGAGACCCCTGTAAGTCCCCACCTCTACAGGACATAGGGTCACAACCTCTTCCAGTGTTTGGACTGGTGGCGTTGCTTTCACAAGAACTTTACCTCCTTTAAACTGGAGACACTTTAAGATGTTTCTAGGCTTGGAAGTGGGACCAGCAAAAAGGCAAAAGTTAAGGCCAAGAAAGATGGGGTCTGAATGAGTGACGAGGTCCTTTTCTCAGCTCTTCGTCATACACTTTGCCATGTTTATCACCCTTACATTTTAAAAAATATCTTATTATGGTAAAATATAAGCATAACATAAAATTTCCCATTTTAACCATGTTAAGTATACAATCCAGTGGCATTAAGTGTATTCACAACGTCGCATGACCATCACCACTATCTATTTTCAGGACTTTTTCCTCATCCCCCCACTGAAACTCTGTCCTCATCAAACACTAAGTCCCCATTTTTCCACCCCCACCCAGTCCCTGGGAACAGCATTCTCCTTTCTGTTTCTGTGAATTTGCTTATTCTAGGGAACTCACACAAGTGGAATCACATAATATCAGTACCTTTAATTCTGGCTCGTCCCATCTTTGCACAATGTTTTCCAGGTCCTTCTGTGGTTTAACATGTATTATAATTTCAGTCCTTTTCATGGCCGAATACTATTCCATTGCATGTATACACCACATGTATTTATCCATTCATCAGTTGAGGGACACGTAGGTTGTTTCCTCTTCTGATTGTTGGGAATTAGGCTGCTCTGGACCTCGAGTGCACACCTGGAAGTGGGATTCCTGGATCGTGTGGTCATTCTCTGTTTAACGTTCCAAGGAACCAGCATCCTGTTTCTCGCAGTGGCTGCACCACCTTACGTTCCTGCTGGCAATGTGCCGGGGGTCCAATTTCTTTCCATCCTGGTCAAACTTGTGATTTTCAATTTTTGAGTTTTTACTTTTTTGATAATAGTCATTCTGTGTGAAGGGTGTGAAGTGGTAGCCACTGTAGTTTTTTTGTTTTTCTCTGAAAATGGTAAGGGTTTTTTTTTTGCTAATACCCACTTGCTTTATTATTTTTTAAATTAATTTATTGGAGTATAGTTGATTTACAACATTTTGTTAGTTTCTTTTTTTTAATTTATTTTATTGAAGTATAGTTGATTTACGATGTTGTGTTAGTTTCTGCTGTCAACAAATGATTCAGTTATACATGTATATATATATATTCTTTTTCATATTCTTTTCCATTGTGGTTTATTACAGGATATTGAATATAGTTCTCTGTGCTACACAGTAGGACCTTGTTGTTTATTCATCCACTACAGTTTTTTTAAATTAATTAATTAATTTATTTTTGGCTGCATTGGGTCTTTGTTGCTGTGCGCGGGCTTTCTCTAGTTGCGGTGAGCGGGGCCTAGTCTTCCTTGCAGTGTGTGGGCGTCTCATTGTGGTGGATTTTCTTGTTAAGGAACACGGGCTCTAGGTGCTCGGGCTTCAGTAGTTGTGGCACGTGGGCTCAGTAGCTGTGGTGCACGGGCTTAGCTGCTCCTCAGCCTGTGGGATCTTCCTGGACCAGGGCTTGAACCCGTGTCTCCTGCATTGGCAGGCGGATTCTTAACCACTGCCCCACCAGGGAAGTCCCTCCACTACAGTTTTGACTTGCATTTCCCTAATGACACGTGATGTTGATCATCTTTTCATGTGCCCATTGCACATATCTTGCGGTACTATTTGCATTACAAATGAATGGGAAGCTGCAACTCAAGCCGTGATCTTCGCCCAGGTTGAATCCCCCGTTCCACTTTGTCCAGTGTGAGACGGGAGGTGACAGCATGTCCCCTGGTACCTGGTCGAGACAGAAGGGTGAGGCTCAGCAGGAAGCCAAGAGGAGTGTGTCTGCCTCTCGGCTGCCCTAGAATAAACAGGACTCTGGCTCTCAGCTCTTTTTGCTCCAGAATCGTCCCTCCAGTTCTGGCCGGGAGGGCATGAGCCTTGGCCAGTTGGCTGGGCTCCTGGGACCCTGGATACTGTGAGATGGCAAATGCTCCGGGACTTCAGGCTCACATGGTTCCTGCCCCCTCTGCACGACTCTCACCGGATGTCACTGCAGAGGTTTCACTTCCTTATGCAGGTGTGGTCCAGTTACCAGCATTCACAGCCCATGTCTGTCCAGGACCCAGGACCTGGCACAGGCCTGAGAGGCAGTGACTGATTTCTTGTTTTCCTTCAATGAAATCAGCTAAGCTTCACCCCCCTTGTCTACATGGGCCTGGGGTGGGATGGGGGAAGGACATTTAGGGACATCCCTAAATTAACCACCAAGTGTTGACATTTAGCTATGAAATGTTGACATTTAATGTAGAATAACTTAACGATGAATGTAATTGAGGACTCACTTCTACTGAGTGTAGAATTTATAAAGCCTCTCTCTGGAGATGAAAATGTCTACGTAGCCAAATGGACAAAATATTTTTACCTGTCCTGAGTTCTCACAAGACCTATGAGTCCTGTGTTTTTAATTATCAAAATGTGTTGTCATGTGGCACAAGTCACATTCCTAGACTCTTCTGTGTGTCAAGGCCGTTGCTGAGCCGAAAGAACCACCTTCCTCATGCTCCCCTGAAGGAGGAGACAGGTCCGGATGGTCCTCGGCCTGTGCTCAGAGCTGCTGCTGTCCCACACGGGGCCCCTACGCAATATTTAGTCCTAATTTGGGTAGGATCTCGGTATATGGCATCATCCTTTAGACTCGCCCAGAAGAAAAAGGAAGCCCTAATTTTTTAAGCTGAGGAGTCCATGTGTTTATGTATTTAGCACCTCCAGACAGCAGGAAATAATTAGCAGTTTGAGAACACATTAACAAAAACCAAGAGCTTTTTCAACTTTCAGACTCATAATATATATATCTGCAAAGTAACCAGCCTTCCAGAAGGAACGATGCTCTTTTGTGATCAGGAGGTTCTCCTGCACCCACCTTTTAACTCCCTGGGGTGACCACAGGCTGGACCTCCTGCCCCCCACCCCGGGCCATCACGGGACAGTTCAAGTCCCCAAGACAAACGTGGAACACGGTGCATTTCTCCTAGCGCGGCAGCTGGGAGGGATTCCCATAAAACACCACTTTATTTAATTTGAAGTCATTTTCTGGCAGGCTCTCCTTCTAATTTGGAACCAAATATTTAAACAACCATTGCTTGCCAGTCCTAAAATACAAGCTGGTATAAGAATTTTCAGGTGATGACAAGGGCAGAGTGGGTTCAAAAAGACAAGAAGTTTAGTTCTGGGTTGCAGCCAGTCGATGGCTCACTTCTAGTTATTTATCGATTATGTGTTTGTCCCCAAGGTCAATGAGGGCTGTGGCGACAACTGATTTTTATATGGCACCTCGTGTTCTTTCATTCCTCATCGTCAAGTCGGGAGGAATCAAATATTTCCCTATTAAAAGTCCTTCCTTTTGCCCAGTGAATTTATGAGCAGAAGAATAAAAATGTACAGCATAATTTTCATCTCTTTGCAAAAAAAGCCCCTGTAGCGTTGCTGTTGAACTTGGCATTGTGGCCTAGGGGACTGGTACCGGGAGGGGCGTGCTTGCTGCATTATTCATTTCCCAGGGAGAGGAGTGGCTGGGGGCTGTGATGAAGAGGCTTTGTTTTTGAGAAGTCAAATGAAAATACTCTGGATGGTCTTGATAGATGAGCAAATATTTTGCAGGACATTTGTCTGTTTACTTTGTATTACCCACGAAACGCCTGTAGGGGGAGTTTTCTTATTACTCTTTTTGAGTAACTAAACACACAAAATAATGTCAGGATTTTCTGTTTCCTGACTAACGTGCTTTTGCTCTGTTTTGCATTGAGGTTCAAATACTTTTGCACTGATAATCATTGCCTCCCAATCTAAAGGCTGGCCTCAGTGAATCTAAGACTGTGAAGAATGACAAAATAATAATAATAACAACAACAATAACATTTGAGGATTTTAGAAAACACAGGACATAAATGAAGAGTGATTTAAAAAAAACGTCTTGGACATCAGCCAGGTCGGGACTAGAGTGGGAGCGAGTGCCTGCTGACATTTCGTATTCTCTGTCCTCTCTCACCTTCCCCCAGCCTCCCCAGTCCCAGCCCTGAGAACCAGGGATCCAAACCTGGGTGCTTGAGTCCAGCTGCAGGTCCCAGGGAGGCTGCAGACAAGAGGACAGAAAGCTGATGGGAGGGGTGGGCTCTGCTGGGTCCTGAAGCTCTGTACCCCCTCCCCCATGGGGCCTGGAGGAAGGGAAGGGGTGAGAAAAAGAGAACAGAGAGGTCTGGAGCTGAACCCCTGTTTCCATATAAAGAACTATGACCTATGACCTCATGGCCATCTCCACTGTTGGGGGCCAGAGGAATTTCTCTGCCTGATATCAGACTGAGAAGCAGAGAGAGGTGGGCTGCAGGGTAAGGCTGTTCAAGTAGACGGATAAGGACAGGGGGTGAAGTCTGCTTTTAAACAAGGTGTCTGTGAAAAAGCAGAATTGCCCCAGGGCCTTGGGACTCTGCTTAAAAGAGGGGTCACCAACCGCAGACATGGCAGCTGCTAGCAGGAAGCCTCCGGAGGATTCAGAGGCTCTCCCTGACCTTCACTGTGTCAACGCAGCTCTTCAGGAACATGCGCAGGGGTCTGGAGGAATCTCACCTGGAAAGACAGCCCTGGAAAGGAGCTCAGTGCTGTTAAGTCTTGATCCAATGCGACAGAGCAAGTCCACGGCCAAACCCAAAGTCAGCAGTGGAGGACACCTCCCCTCCTCAGTGGGAGGGGCTGCAAAGTCACGTGACAAAGGGCACACAGGGTCCAGGGAAGGTAAAGAATCAAGGCCGTTGATGTAATTGATCACATACGTGCTGGCAAGAATGTGGAAAAGCAGTACTCTCATACTCTATAGGTGAGAGTACAAACTGAAGATATGGTTTTGGAGGCGATTTGGCAATATCTGTCAGAATTTTAACATGTGTATCCATTGTGAAGAATTGATGCTATAGCTATATTTACTAAAATACCAAGAGATATGGAAAAGGAAGTTAAATGCAGGATGGTTTTTAGAAGGAAAAAAGCCCAGATCAAGAAGGAACCTGAAGTTGATAAGGGACTTTTTTTTTTTTTTGCGGTACGCGGGCCTCTCACTGCTGTGGCCTCTCCCGTTGCGGAGCACAGGCTCTGGACGTGCAGGCTCAGCGGCCATGGCTCACGGGCCCAGCCGCTCCGCGGCACGTGGGATCTTCCCAGACCGGGGCACGAACCCGCGTCCCCTGCATTGGCAGGCGGACTCTCAACCACTGCACCACCAGGGAAGCCCGATAAGGGACTTTTTAAATAAAAATATGATATACAAATAAAATAGAACATGAGTGACCACTGGAAAAAAATGAGACAGATCTTCCGATGATAACATGGGGTGAAATTCAGGATATTTTATTAAGTGAAAACTAGCTAAAGAACAGTGTGTTTACTATTATTTTATTTGTATAAAAATAGAGAATATGCTTATAGGTATAAAATAAACTGTTGACAGTGGTTGCCTCTGGAAAATGAGACTCAGGTTGGAGGGTGGATTATGTTTTCATTTTATATCTTTCTATGTTTCTTCATTTTTAAAATCACATGCATGTAATACTTTTCCAATTAAAAATTAATTTTGAAATGGTTCTGTATTTGCTTTCAGGTCTCAGAAATTCAGGAGACAACATTTCTTGGAAGCTTGGAATTTTTAATTTAGAAATTCACACATCTTAGGCTATAATGACTCTGTGACTTGGGGTGCTGAATTCAGTCCATCTACGCTGAAAAGAATTGCTTGATGATTAGTAAGCAAAGAAATGGCCCCATATTCTTTAAACCCTTCATTTGTAGGTGTTCCATTTATCCAGTTAGCAGGTACAGAATCTTCTCTCAAACTATGGAACCAAGCATGCATTAAAGAGAAGAAACAGAGGGTCAAGCAGTTCCTTGTTTTCATGCAATTTCTTATTGTGCATCTGTGTTACACACACACGGGGGTGCCTGCACAGTGGACCATGATACAAAAGATGGCTGTGCTCACTTCCGCACTTCCTTCTCCCCATCTTCCCCTCAGCCACTCCAGACATGCAGCCCTGCCATCAACTCACTGCAATGGCTATTTCATGGTCAACTTGCTCAAGTCAGTGGTGTTTTTTTCTCCCAATTAGACCAGTCTGCAGCAGGCTATGTGGTTATCACTTATTCGTTCTTGAAACATTTTCTTTTTCTTTTCTGGATACCAATGCTCTGTTTTTCTCCTACTTTGTTAGTTTCTCATTCTTGTTCTCCTGTGCTGCCTCTTTCTTGTTGACCAAACGTCCACCTGGTCATTGTTTCTCCTCTGCGTCTGTCCTTTTTCTCTGGTTGATCTCATCCAGTCTAATGGCCTTAAGCCTCACACATAGGATGATGTTTTTCAAGGTCGTTTTTGTTTTCTCTGACCTAGACCCATCCTCTGAGATCAGACTTCTTTCTTCAGTTTACTATCCATCATCTCAAACTTAGTATTGTCAAAACATACTACAGATTTCCTCAATCTACTTCCCCTCCTCATATTTTCCGTTTCTCGGTGAATGACAATACTGTTCAACCAATTTCTCAGGTCAAAACCCCAGAAAATATCCCTGATTTCTCGTTCTTCTTAACACCCATGGATACACTTGAGCAGTCTTATTTGATTGATTTTCAAGATGTGTCCCAATTCTGGTGGTAGCTAAATCTCTGCTCTGATATCCTTAGTCTTGGTCGCCTGTTAACGGCAGCAGTGTCCCAACTGTCCTACCAGCTTCAGCTTGTGCTCCCCTGCCTCATGCTCCTTACAAAAAAAGGAACTATATATATATATGTTTCGTGCATGTGTGTATATGTACAACTCTGTATATAATAGTTTCATGCATGTGTGTACATGTACAAGTATGTATATAATAGTTTCATGCATGTATATATATGTACAACTATGCATATAATGGCTTCAAGACTTGGTTAAGATAAGCACACTTTGGCAGAATGGGCGATTACCACACCTACCACACCTTTTCCAAGTCACCTTTCCCCACGCTCCCCATGCTCCTCACGCTGCCTATGCCTCAGACGGCCCTGCTGCATTATTCTTTATCCCATAAATACCACAGCCCCTTGTCTTCTGGGAGCCAGATTTGAGATTTGTCCTCCTGTCTTCTCCTTGGCAGCCTTGTGAATAAGCCCTGTCTTCGCTGCAAACCTCGGATGTCTCAGTGTTTTGGCTTGCTGTGTTTCTGACAAAGGGAACCTGGCTGGGATAAATCGCCCAGTAGAGAAAAATCCAAGACACCACTGAGATTTTTACCACAGTTGTCTACAGTGTGTGGCCGACAGGGTCTTGATGCTCTGGCCAGGTGTCAGACCTGAGCCTCTGAGGTGGGATAGCCGAATTCAGGACATTGGACCACAAGAGAGCTCCTGGTCCCACATAATATCAATTGGCGAGAGCTCTCCCAGAGATCTGCAGCTCAACGCTAAGACCCAGCTCCACTCAATGACCAGCAAGCTCCAGTGCTGGACACCCCATGCCAACCAACTAGCAAGACAGGAACACAATTCACCCATTTGCAGAGAGGCTGCCTAAAATCATACTAAATTCACAGACACCCCAAAACACACTGCCAGACATGGCCTGCCCACTAGAAAGACAAGATCCAGCCTCATCCACCAGAACACAGGCACCAGTCCCCTCCACCAGGAAGCCTACACAAGCCACTGAACCAACCTTACCCACTGGGGGCAGACACCAAAAACACTGGAAATTATGAACCTTCAGCCAGCAAAAAGGAGGAGACCCCAAAGACAGTAAGTTAACTAAAATGGGAAGACAGAGAAATATGCAGCAGATGAAGGAGCAAGGAAAACACCCATCAGACCAAACAAATGAAGAGGAAATAGGTGTCTACCTGAAAAAGAATTCAGAATAATGATAGTAAAGATGAGCCAAAATCTTGGAAATAGAATGGAGAAAATATAAGAAACTTTTAACAAGGACCTAGAAGAACAAAAGAGCAAACAAACAATGATGAACAACACAATAAATGAAATTAAAAATTCTCTAGAAGGAATCAATAGCAGAGTAACTGAGGCAGAAGAATGGATAAGTGACCTGGAAGATAAAATAGTGGAAATAACTACCACAGAGCAGAATAAAGAAAAAAGAATGAAAACAATTGAGGACAGTCTCAGAGACCTCTGAGACAACATTAAATGCACCAACATTTGAATTACAGGGGTCCCAGAAGAAGAAGAGAAAAAGAAAAAGAAAGGAACTGAGAAACTATTTGAAGAGATTATAGTTGAAAACTTCCTTAGTATGGGAAAGGAAATAGTTAATCAAGTCCAGGAAGCGCAGAGAGTCCCATACAGGATAAATCCAAGGAGAAACACGCCAAGACACATATTAATCAAACTATCACAAATTAAATACAAAGAAAAAATATTAAAAGCAGCAAGGGAAAAGCAACAAAAACATCCAAGGGAATCCCCATAAGGTTAACAGCTGATCTTTCAGCAGAAACTCTGCAAGCCAGAAGGGAGTGGCAGGACGTATTTAAAGTGATGAAAGGGAAAAACCTACAACCAAGATTACTCTACCCAGCAAGGATCTCATTCAGATTCAACGGAGAAATTAAAAGCTTTACAGGGCTTCCCTGGTGATGCAGTGGTTGAGAGTCTGCCTGCCGATGCAGGGGACACAAGTTCATGCCCTGGTCCAGGAAGATCCCATATGCTGCGGAGTGGCTGGGCCCTTGAGCCATGGCCGCTGAGCCTGCATGTCCCAAGCCTGTGCTCCGCAATGGAAGAGGCCATGACAGTGAGAGGCCCTCGTACCGTGCAAAAAAAAAAAAAAAAAGCTTTACAGACAAGCAAAAGCTAAGAGAATTCCATATCACCAAACCAGCTTTACAACAAAGGCTAAAGGAACTTCTCTAGGCATGAAACACAAGAGAAGGAAAAGACCTACAATAATAAACCCAAAACAATTAAGAAAATGGTAATAGGAACATACATATTGATCATTACCTTAAATGTAAATGGATTAAATGCTCCAACTAAAAGCCATAGACTGGCTGAATGGATAAAAAAACAAGACCCATATATATGCTGTCTATAAGAGACTAACTTCAGGCCTAAGGACACATACAGACTGAAAGTGAGGGGATGGCAAAAGATATTCCATGCAAATGGAAATCTAAAGGAAGCTGGAGTAGCAATTCTCATATCAGACAAAATAGACTTTAAGATAAAGACTATTACGAGAGACAAAGAAGGACACTACATAATGATCAAGGGATCAATCCAAGAAGAAGATATAACAATTGAAATATTTATGCACCCAACATAGGAGCACCTCAATACGTAAGGCTAATAGCCATACAAAGGGAAATCAACAGTAACACAATAATAGTAGGGAACTTTAACACCCCACTTTCACCAATGGACAGATCATCCAAAATGAAAATAAATAAGGAAACACAAGCTTTAAATGGTATATCAAACAAGATGAACTTAATTGATATTTATAGGACATTCCATCCAAAAACAACAGAATATATTTTCTTCTCGAGTGCTCATGGAACATTCTCCAGGATAGATCATATCTTGGGTCACAAATCAAGCTTAGTAAATTTAAGAAAATTGAAATCATATCAAGTATCTTTTCCTACCACAAAACTATGAGACTATGAGACCACAAAACTATGAGATATCAAATACAGGGAAAACAACTGTAAAAATATACAAACACATGGAGGCTAAACATTACACTACTAAATAACCAAGAGATCATTGAAGAAATCAAAGAGAACATAAAAAAATACCCAGGAACAAATGATAATGAAAACACAACGACCCAAAACCTATGGGATGCAGAAAAGCAGTTCAAAGAGGGAAGTTTATAGCAATACAATCCTACCTCAAGAAACAAGAAAGATCTCAAATAAACAACTTAAACTTACACCTAAAGCAATTAGAGAAAGAAGAACAAAAAAACCTAAAGTTAGCAGAAGAAAAGAAATCATAAAGATCAAATCAGAAATAACTGAAAAAGAAATGAAGCAAACGATAGCAAAGATCAATAAAACTAAAAGCTGGTTCTTGGAAAAGATAAACAAAATTGATAAACCAGACTCATCAAGAAAAAAAGGGAGAAGAGGCAAATCAACAGAATTAGAAATGAAAAAAGAGAAGTAACAACTGACACTGCAGAAATGCAAAGGATCATGAAAGATTACTACAAGCGTCTATATGCCAATAAAATGGACAAACCTGGAGGAAATGGACAAATTCTTAGAAAAGCAAAACCTTTCGAGACTGAACCAGGAAGAAATAGAAAATATAAACAGACCAATCACAAACACTGAAATTGACACTGTGATTAAATATCTTCCAACAAACAAAAGCCCAGGACCAGATGGCTTCACAGGCGAATTCTATCAAACATTTAGAGTAGAGCTAACACCTATCTTTCTCAAACTCTTCCAAAATATAGCAGAGGGAGGAACACTCCCAAACTCATTCTACAAGACCACCATCAACCTGATACCAAAACCAGACAAAGATGTCACAAAAAAAGTAAGCTACAGGCGAATATAACTGATGAACTCAGATGCAAAAATACTCAACAAAACACTAGCAAAGAGAATCCAGCAGCACATTAAAAGGATCATACACCATGATCAAGTGGGGTTTATCCCAGGAATGCAAGGATTCTTCAATATATGCAAATCAATCAACGTGATACACCATATTAACAAATTGAAAGAGAAAAACCATATGATCATCTCAATAGATGCAGAAAAAATTATTGACAAAATTCAACACCCATTTATGATTTAAAAACCCTCCAGAAAGTAGATATAGTGGGAACTTACCTCAACATAATAAAGGCCATATATGACAAACACACAGCCAACATCATTCTCAATGGTGAAAAACTGAAACCATTTCCACTGAGATCAGGAATAAGACAACATCGCCCACTCTCACCACTATTACTCAACATAGTTTTGGAAGTCCTAGCCATGGCAATCATAGAAGAAAAAGAAATAAAAGGAATCAAAATTGGAAAAGAAGGAGTAAAACTGTCACTGTTTGCAGATGACATGATACTATACATAGAGAATCCTAAAGATGCTACCAGAAAACTACTAGAGCTAATCAATGAATTTAGTAAAGTAGCAGTATGCAAAATTAATGCACAGAAATCTATTGCATTCCTATATAGTAACAATGAAAAATCTGAAAGAGAAATTAAGGAAACACTTCCATTTACCACTGCAACAAAAAGAATAAAATACCTAGGAATAAACCTACCTAAGGAGACAAAAGACCTGTATGCAGAAAACTATAAGACACTGATGAAAGAAATTAAAGATGATACAAACAGATGGAGAAATATACCATGTTCTTGGATTGAAAGAATCAACATTGTGAAAATGACTATACTACCCAAAGGGATCTACAGATTCAGTGCAATCCCTACTAAACTACCAATGGCATTTTTCACAGAACTAGAACAAAAAATTTCACAATTTCTATGGAAACACAAAAGACCCTGAACACCCAAGCAATCTTGAGAAAGACAAACAGAGCTGGAAGAATCAGGCTCCCAGACTTCAGACTATACTACAAAGGTACAGTACTCAAGACAGTATGGTACTGGCACAAAAATAGAAATATAGATCAATGGAACAGGATAGAAAGCCCAGAGATAAACACACGCACATATGGCCACCTTATCTTTGATAAAGGAGGCAAGAATATACAATGGAGAAAAGACAGCCTCTTCAATAAGTGGTGCTGGGAAAACTGGACAGCTACATGTAAAAGAATGAAATTAGAACACTCCCTAACACCATACACAAAAATAAACTCAAAATGGATTAAAAACCTAAATGTAAGGCCAGACACTATAAAACTCTTAGGGGACAACATAGGCAGAACACTCTATAACATAAATCACAGCAAGATCCTTTTGACCCACTTCCTAGAGAAATGGAAATAAAAACAAAAATAAACAAATGAGACCTAATGAAACTTAAAAGCTTTTGCACAGCAAAGGAAACCATAAACAAGACCAAAAGACTACCCTCATAATGGGAGAAAATATTTGCAAATGAAGCAACTGACAAAGGGTTAATCTCCAAAATATACAAGCAGCTCATGCAGCTCAATATCAAAAAAGCAAACAACCCAATCCAAAATTGAGCAGAAGACCTAAATAGACATTTCTCCAAAGAAGATATACAGATTGCCAACAAACACATGAAAGGATGCTCAACATCACTAATCATTAGAGAAATGCAAATCAAAACTACAATGAGGCATCACCTCACACAGGACAGAATGACCATCATCAAAATATCTACAAACAATAAATGCTGGAGAGGGTGTGGAGAAGAGGGAAGCTTCTTGCACTGTTGGTGGGAATGTAAATTGATACAGCCACTATGGAGAACAGTATGGAGGTTCCTTAAAAAACTAAAAATAGAACTACCATACAACCCAGCACTTCCACTACGGGGCATATACCATGAGAAAACCATAATTCAACAAGAGACATGTACCACAATGTTCATTGCAGCTCTATTTACAATAGCCAGGACATGGAAGCAACCTAAGTGTCCATCGACAGATGAAGATGTGGCACATATATACAATGGAATATTACTCAGCCATAAAAAGAAATGAAATTGAGTTATTTGTAGTGAGGTGGATGGACCTAGAGTCTGTCATACAGAGTGAAGTAAGTCATAAAAAGAAAAAACAAATGCCGTATGCTAACACATATATGTAGAATCTAAAATAAAGTTCTGAAGAACCTAGGGGCAGGACAGGAATAAAGACGCAGATGTGGAGAATGGACTTGAGAACCGGGCGTGGGGGAAGGGTAAGCTGAGACGAAGTGAAAGAGTGGCATGGACATATATACACTACCAAATGTAAAGTAACTAGCTAGCGGGAAGCAGCCGCATAGCACAGGGAGATCAGCTTGGTCCTTTGTGACCACTTAAAGGGGTGGGATAGGGAGGGTGGGAGGGAGATGCAAGAGGGAGGGGATATGGGGATATATGTATACATGTAGCTGATTCACTCTGTTTGACAGCAGCAGCTAACACAACAATGTAAAGCAATTATACCTCAGTAAAGACGTTAAAAAAAAATAAATAAAAGACAAACACACTTTGCCCTATCCCTCACATTGATTACAACTGAAAACTCTATAAAGAATATGAATAAAGCAACTATCTTAGGAATGTAAAACATTTTTTAAAAAAATAGCAGGCAGAATCAGGAGGGAAATCAGTGAGTTGAACTTGCAATGACTAATTGATAATGAGGTCCCTGTTTTGTTGTTTTAATTATTCTCAACTATATTTTGTCTATAAGAAATCTACTTTAACTATAATTCCATAGATACGTTAAAAATCAAATGATGGAAAAATATATACCTGGCAAATACAGATCAAAGGCAAGTTGGAGTGGTTTTTATTAATATCACACAAAATATTTTCTAGAAAAACAGAAATTACTAGAAATAAAAAGGGACATTACATAATTATAAAAGGGTCAATTTCCAGATGAGATGCAATAATCCTAGAAGTGCATGTACCTAACATGAACCAAAACTGATATAAATTGTAAGATAAAGATCCACAATTATAGTGGGAGAGGTCAACACTCTCTTCTCAGTAATCAGTAGAAAAAGTAGGTAGTAAATCTGCAAGGATAGAGAAGACTTCCACAGCACTGTCAATCAACTTGACCAAATTAAAATTTATAACACACTCCACCCAGCAAGAGCAACATATACATTCTTTTCAAGGGCATATGAAACATTCTCCAAGAAAGGCCATATTCTGGTCACAAAACAAATGATAACAAATGTAAAAGAATTGAAATCATACAAAATATGTTCTCTGACCACAATGGAATCATACTAGAAATTAATAACAGAAAAATATGTAGAAAATGATCAGATATTTGGAAATTAGACAACACATTACTAAAATTCCATGGTCAAAGAAGTCTCAAGGATAATTTGAAAAAACTTTTAACTGAATAAAATAAAAATACATTGTATCAGAATTTGTGGCATGCAGCTAAAGCAGTG
Organism: Monodon monoceros; assembly: GCF_005190385.1. Classification (NCBI taxonomy): domain Eukaryota; kingdom Metazoa; phylum Chordata; class Mammalia; order Artiodactyla; family Monodontidae; genus Monodon; species Monodon monoceros. The sequence goes on from NW_021703781.1 coordinate 78,439,204, forward strand.
CTTAGAGGAATGTATGTAACAGTAAGAAATTATATTAGAGAATAAGAAAGGTCTCAAATCAGTAATCCAATTTTCCACCTTAAAAACTTGAAAAGAACAACAAACTAAGCCCAAAGTAAGCAGAAGGAAAGAAACAATAAACGAAAAAAGCAGAGGGAACATTTGTTAAAACTGACCCCATGTCATACCATAATTCTAGCCTCAGAAAATTTCAAGGGATTGTAATCGGATGGCATTCTGCAAACACACTTAAATTACACTAGAAACTGGAAACAAATAGCCACCGAGAAAACTCCTTATATTTGAAATATTTTTTAAAGCCATTTCAAAACAATTCATGATCAAAGAAAAAATTTAAAAGGAAATTAGAAAATGTTTAGAATAAAGTATAGCAAATATACTACTTATATAAAAACATGAGATATATCAAGAGAAATTTAAATCCTTTGCTGCATATATTAGTTGATGCATATATTAAAAATAATGAAAGACAAAATTAATGAGCTATATTCTTAAAATCATAGAAAAACAATAGCAGAATTAATAAAGATTAATAAAAAGTAAGGAGGCACCATAAAAAATTAGGAATGAAAATAGGACATAGCTCTGGATACTGCAGAAATTATACAAGTAATAAAAGTAATATTATTAAAATTTCGTTAAAAAATGGAAAAATTAGACAAAAGGAATGCACTTCTAGAAAAACACAACTTATTAAAACACACACACACACACACACACACACACACACACACAAACCTAAATAGTCCTATGATCATTAAGGAAATTAAACCAGTGCTTTACAATTTTCCCAAATGGAAAATGCCAAGCCCAGATACCTATCCAAATGAGTTTTACCAAGTGAAGGGAAAAGAAAATTTCATTTTATCCCCAAAACTCCATAGAAGAAGAAGAAAGGGGAGAAGGAAGAGGAGGAGGAAAAGGAGAAGGGGAAAAAAAACAATTCTCCTCAGCTTATCTTTATGACATCTTAATATAAAGGCAGACAAACATAATAATAGAAAGGAAAATTAAATGTTCAATCTCTTTCATGAACACAGAAACAAAAATCTTAAACAAAAATATAAGCAAATAGGATCCAGCATTATAATAAAAGATACTATATTATAAACAACTTGGATGTGTATGGGAAATGCAATTTTGCTTTAATAGGAGAAAATCAAATGACATCCTCAAATGTATAGATTCTCAGTGAAGGAAGAGCTTTTAATAATGCTTTAATGGAATATCAATGTATTATAAAATCTGTTCTTAAACTAAGTAAAAAGGTTTTTTTAATCTTTGCCTTATAAAAGGCATACACAATTTAGGGCTTCCCTAGTGGTGCAGTGGTTGAGAGTCCGCCTGCCGATGCAGGGGACACGGGTTCGTGCCCTGGTACGGGAAGATCCTACATGTCGCGGAGTGGCTGGGCCCGTGAGCCATGGCCGCTGAGCCTGCGCGTCCGGAGCCTGTGCTCCGCAACGGGAGAGGCCACAACAGTGAGAGGCCCGCGTACCACAAAAAAAAAAAATTTATAGTAAACATAATAGAAATTCAAAGCTATTGTCTTTAATACTAGGAACAAGAGAAAGATGCTTGCTGCTCAATGTCTACACCACTGTAAGTCCTAGCTATTACACCAAGACCAATGAAGGAAAGAAAAGGTGACAGTACTGGAAAGAGAGAAGTGATATTGTTATGAGCTGCCAATGATATGATTATCTATACGGAAAATCCAAATATATATATATTTGTGTGGATATATATATAACATAAAAGTTTGTTATATATAACACACTTTTATATGACAAAAACAATTAAGAAATATAATTTTTTAAATAGTATTTTCATTAGCAAAAATTATATAAAGCTTCTTCTTTTATGGGAATAACTATACACCTTCATACATGACATCAAAAAACTTAAATGGAGAAGTATAGCAGGTGCCTTTATGGAAAGACTAAATAAGATAAATACATGAACTGTTCTTCAAAGCAATTCCAACAAAATGGCAGTAGGTTGTTTTATTTTATTTTTTTTATAGAACTTGACAAGTATAAATATACGAAAAAAAATCCAAGAATAGCCATGAAACTTCTGCAGAAGGACAAGATGAGTAGGAGGTGTTGAGAATTGTCCTTTCAGATTTCTATCTTAAGAGAAAGTGTCAGAAAGTAAGATGATGTGGTACTGTCACGAACCTAAACAAATAACCAAAACAGACAAAAGAGAATAGAAACGGACACCCAGAAATATGGAGACTAGACTCATGACAGGGTGGGCATCTTAGATCAGTGAAGAAAGGAGGGACCATTCAGTAAAAAAAAAAAATCATAGGCTAATTTTTGTTTTCATAGAAAAGAATGAAACTTGATCCCTGCCTCACGGCCTACTCAAAAATCAATTCCATGTGGCTTTAAGACTTCATGATAGCCCCCTTGTCTTCTAAAAGTTGTTTTCGTTTTCTTTTTTACATTTATGACCTAGAGGTAGAAAGCGATTTAAGAAATATAAGAGCCACAAAATACATATGCCATAAAGGAAAAAAATACATCTGACTATATTTCATTAGGAACTTTAATTCACCAAAACACACAGAAATAATGTGAAAGTTCAAGCCATAAACTAGGAAAAGATACAACACCTATAACTGAATAAGGATTTATATCTACAGAAGGATTCCTGCAAATCAATAAGGAAAAGACAGCCGACACAATAGCAAAGTGTGGAAAAGACATGAGATGGCATTTTCCTGAAATGGAAACACACATGGAAATCAAAGATGTGAAATAAAAGTCAACTTCATTAGAAATCAGGAAAATGCAGATGCAAACATCTCAATGAGGTATTTTCCATCCACTAGTTGGGCAAAAATTTGGAAGTTTGATAACACCTAATGTTGGTAGCCACTCCATCGGAAAATGATTTGGCATAATTTTATGAAAGTGAATATTTGCTAAAATAATTTCATACTTAGATATACAACAGAACCTTTTGCACATATATGCTGGGAGGCATGTATGTGAATATTCATAGAAGCCTTGCTCACACAAGCAAAACCAGCAATCACCCTAAGTTCATCAGTGAGAAAATACGTGAAAAAATTGTCTTAAATTGGACAACTGTCTTAAGATGGACAATTATAAAGCGGTGGAAAAGCAGCTACATGCAACAGTATGAGTAAGTCCTAGAAATATAATAAGTAAAAAATAATTCTAAAACAACACATAGAATATAATGTGATTTTATAAAGCTCAGAAACAAAAATCTTAAACAGTATATTGTAGAGGCATACATACATCTATGGTATAACTAACTAAATGAGAAGAAAGGAAAAGGAGTAATAGATACAAGGAGGATGTAATTTCTGGGTTTAAGGGAATTGGGACAGAGAAGGTATACAGCAGGAGCAAAGATTTTGGTTTAATTTTGGTGTGCTTTCATAAATTATGATTATGCTTCATGTTTTACAAATAGTCTATTTGTCAAGTATTGCATATGAAAATTTAAAAAGAGATGCAGACTATGTCATTCTGGATTATTATTAAAAATGTGCTCTACATTCAGTGCTGAGCTTCCTGTCGGCCAAAGCAAAGAAGTAAGTAAGCTCAGTTCAGGAGTTACTTTGTGAAGCTGAAATTATACCAGTTGTTCAGGAGAAAGAGTGTCTGCCAGTCAGTAACGACTGAGTAATTGTTGAATGAATGTATTTCCTCTCAAATGAAAACATAGCTTAATAGGAAAAGTTTAACACAGATTTTTTTCAGCTTCTCCCTAACACATGAATTTCACAGCAAGTCCTCATGCTCTTTCCCCAGACGCTCTATTTCACTTTATCCAAAGTCACAAATGGTGGATAGTGAATCCAGAATGGACCCTGTCCTAGAACGTGGTAGTGAACACCGGACGCATCTGGCCACCTCCCTTTACTTTCACAGCTGTCAGTCACTGAATGCCATCTCCCAATTATTGTCTGGTTTCTGCTAATATTTGCCACAAAAATGTTTGTTTGAATGTATCTTTTCAAAGTAGTGTTTGTATTCTGGATTAGTCATTGCTTGGGTAAAGATTTGTATAATCAGCTTATTTTAAGATTAATTCATGAAAAAAAACCCTCTGCAAATTCCTGTTATCGCTTAATTTGTATAAAGATATTTACTATATATTTTAACAGTGCAATTAAGATTAATATGGGCTCTAAAACCATAAGGTCAAGTAAACATGGGTTGGTTGACACTCTAAACACTCATTTCTGATCCTCAGATATTATTATGCAGCCCAGACCTTGTGGGTTTGCAGAATAGCAAAAAGGTCAGAAGTGAAATGAAATGAATATTCTTGACTCTCCCGGGCAGACAGGAGTGCCTGCTCATTCATCACTCTGGCTGTGAGAGCTGGTGGAGTTTCCATAGCTGGAGGAGGATGGATGGGGCCCTGGAGGGAAACCTCCCTCAGGCAGACATCGGAACCAACTCAGAAAGACCTGGCGTCCCTGTGGCCCAGGCTCTCCCCTTTTGGTCCATTTTTCTCCAGATCTCCTATTCTGAGGCCCTGTTAGTGATAGAACATTACCCTCGGAGATACTCCAGGCTGCCACCAGGCGTACTCTCTGTGGTCATTCTTTCTGACTCAGTAATACCTGGCATGGGCTTTCCCAATATTTTGATGGAACTGAGCAGTGTTTTCACTTCTCAGATGAACCACATAGTAAAACTGTCCCCCATAACGGGTTGGATGGTGGTCCCCCCCAAGTAGATGACCATGTCCAAATCCCTGACACCTGTGAATGTGACCTTATGTGAAAAATGGGTCTTTGAAGATGTGATTAAATTAAGGATCTTGAGATGAGATTATCCTGGATTATTCTAATGGTCTCTGAAGCCAATGACAGGTATCTTTGTAAGAGACAGAAGAAGAGGAGGCCATGCGAAGACAGAAACAGAAATTAGAGGGATGTGGCCATAAGCCAACGAACACCTGGAGCCTCCAGAAGCTGGGAGAGGCAGGAAGGATGCTCCCCCAGAGCCTCCAGAGGGAGCTCAGCCCTGCAGACCCCTTGATTTCAGACTTCTGGTGTCTAGGACTGTGAGAGAATACATTTCTGTTGTTGTAAGCTGTCCAGCTTGTGCTAATTTGCTAAAGTAAGCAGTAGCAAACTAATACAACCCCCCACTAGTGTAAAAACAATTTTAATTATAAATAAATTTTTAATAAAAATCATATAATCCACATGTCTGGATTTTAAATCTCACCTGATGGATCTAACTATTTCTAGCTCCTTCTCTGACTGTGCAGGTGACCTTAACTCACCCAAGTTCCTCAGGCAGGCTGGTCAAGTGGCTTGGTGCTAAATCAAAACCTTTAAAAAAAGTGAGTAAATTTCATCTAGCTTATATAAGTTCCCATTTGACCTAATTCTCACTATAACTGTTTTTTCCTTTTGACTCCATTCTATTGGGTGTCACATCAGACTCCCCCTCTCTGGTTTCCACTGACAGATGATGCTGTACAATCATAGGAAAGAGGGAGCTGGTTTAACCTCTGTTTTTTTTTTTTCAGTCTGGAGGGGACACAGACAGACATTTGGACATCTCACATAGCGATGTTTAGAGCTACAATAAAGGTAGGGACAAAACATCATGCTGGTGTGTGGACAGAGAAATGTCTCAGGTCTAGGGCCACACTGTAAACAGACCTTCCACACTGATGGAAAGCCCTCCACCTGTGCTGTCCAAGGCCCACCACTCCCAAGTCCTCTCCACGTGTGGCTGTTGAACTCTTGAAGTGTGGCTGGTGCAATAAGGAACCGTATTTTTGCTTTATTTAATTTTCATTCATTTAAATTTAGACATCCATATCTGGAGAGGATTCTTGGAAATGCGAATCTGTGCTCATCCTTGAGCTGGGCACTTCAGTAACCCAGGAGTTGTCTGGGACATTTCTGGGTCACAGATCTAATGTTACTTATTGGAAATGAAGAGGCCACATTCAAAATCCATCCATGAGTCTCAGGGAATGAGGAAAATTAATGATAATCTTTAATCGAGAGGCCATGTGATCATCTCAAGGTCACGGGAATACATGTGCTAGGAAGTTCCAGTTAAATCACCTTTTCTGTAGTTTCCAGAGTTATGTCCTTTCATGTGAACCAGAGGTGTGGATTGCCAGGCCACCATGCCCCAGTAGGACACTGGCCTCCCACGTACCTGAGCCAAGAGCAGAAGGGGTCCACAGCCATCTGAAGGGGACAGAGAGCTGGCTCTGAGGACTCCTGCAACCCAGCACACGTCAAACAAGTAGTGTGAGGCATCTCTTTACATTTCTTCATAAGAAACATGACTCCAGGACATCCAAGACCCAAGGCCAGGTGGGAGATCAGGGAAAAGTATGCGAAAGTGGCCAATAACATCCAAAACCTGTATCGGACACAGGTGCTTCCAAAGGGAAGGCAAAGTGAAGAACAAAGTGTAACACAATTGATAAGGCCTTAGCAGTGTTTTATATAATGAAATCATAGGGAATAGAAAATCCCTATTCTCAGGTAATTTATATGAGCTGTTTTTAAGTCACAAGAGGGTCAGTTCAACTTAGAAATTACACACGGATTCGTGGAGTTAGAACCTTGAATAGGACTTTCTGTCTCTCCACTCAACTCCAGGCTGCCTGGCTTCCCGAGGAGCATGTGACCTAGGGCCCAAGGGCAGCTGTGGGATTTCTGGTTGGTGAAGCAATGTGGGGCTTTCTCTTTTGAGGTTGGCAAGAGTCTGGACTGTCTTGTTAGAGGGAGAATTGGAGCAAGAAAACCCTGGAAAGGGCTTGGCCGGTGGTGTCATGTGATCCGTGGAGGAATGTCACATCAGCTCTGATTCACTCATTCATTGCACACATTAGTGTAGGGAGATGCTCAAAGATGGGTAGGCTGGGCTTGCTCTGCCCCTGAGTATGGGAGAGTAAGGAGAGATGTGGGAGTGGGGGTCTTCCTCCTCCATCTCTCTGAGGATGAGCCTTGGAGACCTGCCTTGCTGTCTCAGAAGGGTAAAAAGACTTCCATTTCACCACTGAGATACCGTAGCCCATAAAGTGTGCCAACAACCTGAGTGACAAAGACAAAAGGCAACCCCACCCAGGAGAGAGGGATTCAATGGACACTAGTCCTAGAGCTCAGCTTGGCTCACACTCTAGCAAATCACACCAGTACTCTGTCTGGAACCCTGAGGGCCCCCTTCCTGTCCTGTATTCCCATTTCAGTGTTATTCTAGGCCTCCTCTATCCCTTGATCCTCTTGTCCTCCAAAGAACTATCCCATCTGCCCTTGGAAACCCCCTTCTATGGTAGACAAGTTGTCCCACATGCTCAGCCTCCCCACTTTCTGCCTTGACTGAAATACATTCAATCTCTCCCGAGGACATCACTTCTCACTTGCTATTCTTAAAAGGGTTCTTTGTGATGCTTAATTTCCTGCCCTGCAAGTATCTTATGTCCAGGGGATAAAATTGTTGTTCCCTTCTCTCTCAACATTGTTGATAGGAGACATTTTAAATAACAAGACATAGAAATGCTGGAAGTAAAATAATAAAAAAAGATATACCATAGAAATACTAGCCAGTATAGCTTGTGCACCTATATTAATATCAGATAGTTGAACTTCAAGGTAAGAAATATTATGAGAGCAAAAAAGGGATAGTTAATATAAATAAAAGGGTCAGTTCAACAGGAAGATATAATAGTCCTAAATGCAAATTTACCTATTAAAAATAGCTTCAAAATATATAAACCAAAACTTACCAGACCTGAGAAGAAAGATAGAGAAACAAAACCCACCACGATGATATCTGAACAAATTTTAACACTTCTCTCATTGAGTGAAAGAATATTAGACAAAAAACAGTAAGGATATAGAAAATTTGAAAACACAATTAACAACTTAGGCTGGATAAAAAGATAGAACACTACATCTCACATATTTTTGTTCCTATTTAGTAAAATAGACCATAACCTGGGCCATAAAGCAAGTTTCAACAAATTGCAAAAGACTGAAATTTTAGAGTGTATATTCTCTGGCTACTGGGCAGTTATATTAAACTCAGTGACAGAATAAAGGAAGAAAATCTTCAAATGTATAGAAAAATTTAAAAGCATACTTATAAATAATCTATGACTCTAAGAAGAAATTAAAACAGAAACCAGGAAATGAAAGTATATTCATGCATATTTGTACATTATATACACACGTATGTATATATATGTGTATATATATGTGTGTGTGTGTCTACCTGTATCTTTATCTATCTACATATGTATATGAGTTAGAAGTCAGTGCTCTAAGATTCCAATTCAAGAACTTAGAAGAAGTACAGCAAATGAAATCTAAGGTAGGAGAAATGAACAATAAGCAGAAATCAGTAACATATAAAACAAGTATATAACAGACAAATGAGTAAAACTAAAATGTTGGTTCTTTGAAAAAAGTGATGAATTGATAAACCTCTAGGAAGACATAAATTAAAAAAGAGAGAGAAAGAAACATAATTCACCAATATCAGGAATGAAAAAGAAAATGAATACTACAGAAGTTAAAAGACCAGACACTATAAAACTCTTAGAGGAAAACATAAGAAAAACACTCTTGACATAAACCACAGCAAGATCTTTTTTGACCCAACTCCTAGGGTAATGAAAATAAAAACAAAAAATAAACAAATGGGACCTAATGAAACTTAAAAGATTTTGCACTGCATAGGAAACCATAAACAAGACAAAAGACAACCTCAGGATGGGAGAAAATATTTGCAAAGAAAGCAACAGACAGAGGATTAACCTCCAAAATATACAAACAGCTCATGCAGCTCAATATCAAAAAAACAAACAATCCAATTAAAAAATGCATGGAAGACCTAAATAGACATTTCACCAAAGAAGACCTACAGATGGCCAAGAGACACATGAAAAGATGCTCAACATAACTAATTATTAGAGAAATGCAGATCAAAACTACAATGAGGTATCACCTCACACCAGTCAGAATGGCCATCATCAAAAAATCTACAAACAATAAATGCTACAGAGGGCGTGGAGAAAAGAGAACCCTCTTGCACTGTTGGTGGGAATGTACATTGATACAGCCACTGTGGAGAACAGTATGGAGGTTTCTTAAAAGACTAAAAATAAAACTACCATACGACCCAGCAATCCCACTACTGGGCATATTCCCTGAGAAGACCATAATTCAAAAGGACACGTGTACCCCAATGTTCATTGCAGCACTATTTACTATAGCCAGGACATGGAAACAACCTAAATGTCCAATGACAGATGAATGGATAAAGAAGATGTGGTACATATACACAATGGAATATTACTCAGCCATATAAAGGAAAGAAATTGAGTCATTTGTAGGATGTGGATGGAATTAGTGCCTGTGAAACAGAGTGAAGTAAGCCAGAAAGAGAAAAACAAATATCATTAACGCATACATGTGGAATCTATAAAAATCTATAAATATGGTACAGATGAATCTATTTGTAGGGCAGGAATAGAGATGCAGTTGTAGAGAACAGATGTGTGGACACAGGGGTGAAGGGGGGGGTGGGACGAATTGGGAGATTAGGATTGACAAATATACACTACCATGCGTAAAATAGATAGCTAGTGGGAACATGCTACAAAGAACAGGAAGCTCAGCTCGGTGCTCTGTGACGACCTAAATGGGTGGGATGGGGGATGGGGTGGGAGGGAGGTCCAAGAGAGAGGGGATATAGGTATACACATAGCTGATTCACTTCATTGTACAGCAGAAACTAACACAACATTGTAAAGCAATTATACTCTAATAAAAAAATTAAATGGATTAAAAACTTTATGACATGAAACTTGAAAATTTAGATCAAATAGATAAGTTCTTTAAAAGACTCAATTTAGAGAAAGTGACACAAAAAAGTAGGAAGTCTCAATAGTGCTATATCTGTTAAAGAGACTGTATCAGCAATGAAAATTTTTCCCACAAAGAGAATTTCAAGCCCACATGGATTTACTGTTGAAGTCTACCAAATATTTAAGAAAGAAATCGGTTGTATCTTAAACGAAATCTTACAGACAGTTGTTTGATGAGGTCAGTATAACCTTGACACCAACCCTGACAAGAACATTGCATGCAAAGAAAATTACAAGATGATATCACACATGAACAAATATAAAAAATCCTAAACAAATATTAGCAAGTCAAATTCAACAATATATAAAAGGATAATGCAACCAAGTGGGATTTTCCAATGCATTCAATCAAATATAAAATAAAATTGCTTTAGCCATCAGTAATCAATGTAATTTACTACATTAACAGAATAAAAGGGAAAACTCTATGATAATATCAATAATGCAGAAAGGGAATTTTATAAAATTAAACATCTATTCATGATAAAATATATAAGCAACTTAAAAATAGAAGAAAACATTTTTAATGTGATAAACAGCCCAAACAAAACAAAACAGAACACCTACAGCTAACGTTATACTTACTGATAAAATATTAAATGCTTTCCCCTGAGGTCAAGAATAAGACAAGGATGTACAATGTCACCACTTCTTTTCAATATCGTACTAAACAAAGAACCTGGTTCAATGAGGCAAGAAAAAAAATTTTTTTAATCCTAATTAAATGATAAAAGAAAAAAATCTTAAATTAAATTAATGTACAGTTATTATGATTATGTGTATATAACTTTCAAAAGAATCTGCCAAGAAATTATTAGCAACAATAAGTGAGTTTATTAAAGTTGTTGGATACAAGGTCAATATACAAAATTAATGGTGTCTATGTACTAGAAACAAATGAAAAATAAAAATTTGAAAAATACCATTCAAAACTGTATTAAAAATATAAAATACCTAAGAATAATTTTTGATAGATATGCAAGTCTTAAAGATATGCAACACAGAAAACTATAAAACATTACTGAAATAAATAAAACTTCAGTGGAGAGATATGCTGTGTTCCTAGATTAAATGACTTTATATTGTTATTATGTTCATTTTCCCCCCAAATGATTTTTAGTTTCCATGAATGTTTAATCAAAATGCCAGAGGGTTTTCTTTCACAAGTTTGAAAATTGGTAAATGAAAACTTACATAAAGACAAACATTAAAAAATATATATATAAGTGAAAACTTATAGAACCACAGAGGACCATAGAAAATCAAGGCAACACTAAAGACGAGGAAGCTGATGGGTTTACACTATAAAATATCAAGACTTTCTATAAAGCTGCAGTGATGACAACAGTGTGGTATTTGTACAAGGACAGACAAGTGGATCAATTTATCACCTGATTTATGACATAGTGCTTATTGCAATTCACTGGGGGAAAGGAAGATCTTTTTCAATATATGTGCTGGCTAAAAATAACCTTGACCACTATCTTACATGATTCACAAAAATTAATTTGCAAAGGATAATAGATTAAATGCTAAAGGTAAAATGATCAAGATTTCAGAAGAAAACGTAAAATAATATTTCCAAGATTTGGGGGCAAAGATAAAAAAGGATACAAAAAGCATTAACTATTATGGGTTGAGCTGCATCCCCCAAAAGAGATATGTTGAAATCCTAATCCCCAGTGCTTCAAAGTGTGACCTTTCTTGGAAATAGGTTCTGTATAGAGATAATCAAGTTAAAATAATGTGATTCGAGTTAGTCCAAATCCAATATGACTGTCGTCTCTATAGAAAGGGGAAATGTGGACACAGAGACAGACATGCATAGAAGAAAGAGGGTGTGAAGAGACACAGGGAAAATACCAAGTGAAGATGGAGACAGAGATTGGAATTATGCTGCTACAAGCCAAGGGACATCTGGGTCTACCAGGATTTGGAATAGGAAAGGGAAGATCTTCTCCTACAGGTTTTAGAGGGAGCATGGTCCTTCTGACACCTTGATTTGGGATTTCTAACCTCCAAAATGGCAAGACAGAAAATTTCTGTTTTTCTATGTCACTCTGTTTGTGATACTTTGTTATAGCAGCTCTTGGAAGCTAATACACAGTAAAAATACAGAGTGATACATTGAACTTTATTAAAGTAAGAACTGTGCATGGAAAAATACCATCGGGAGTTAAAAGACACGTGGCAGAATAGAAGCTGATATTCGCAGTAAGGATGTCTTACACAGGACTCCGTTCCAAAATATTTAAAGAACTCTTACATCTCAATTAAAAAAAAACAGACTTGAAAATAGGCAAAATACTTGAATAGAACCTTCTTAAACGTGGACATTAAAATGGCCAATCAACATGTAGAATATGCATCACACCATTTGTCATTAGAGAATTTTAAAGTGAAATAACTACACGCTCGTTAGAACAGCTGAAATTAAAAAGACTCGTTAATATTTGTTGCTGGTGAGACTGGAGAACAGCAAGATTTGTTACGTTTCTGGTGGGAGGGTAACTTGTACCATTTTGGAAACAGTGTGGTTGAATCCACTAACGTATATACGTAGACTCCCTGACCCAGTGATTCTTCTAGGTACCTACCCAACTGAAATGAGTATGTTCACCAAAAGACACGCAGAGGAAGGTTCAAAGCAGCTTTCTCTGTAAAAGTCCCAAATTGGAAAGAGCACAAATGTCCATCTAAAGAAGAATGGGTGATAAAGTTGCAGAACTTTCATACAATGGAATGAAAAAGAACTACATAGAAATGAATCTCACAGACTCGACTTTGTATAAAGGAAGTCTGACACAAAAGACTACATACGTAATTCTGTTAACAGGAAGTTTTGGAGCAGACCACACTAATTCGTGGTGGTGGAAGTCATCACAGCGGTTACTTCTGAGGATGGCATTCAGCTGGGAGGGGGTCTGTGGGAACCCTCTGGAATCATGAAGTTGTTCTCTAACCTGATCTGGGGCTGGTTATATGGCTGAATACAAATGTCAACATTTATCAGTGTTATAGTTTAAATTAAGATGCTGTATCAAATGTAAGTTAAACCTTCAACAATGTTGAAAAGGGGAAAAAAAGAATACATTATCAGATTATAGCCAAGAAAAATTTGAAAAAGGAAAATTGTGAGGAGGAAATACTTCCCTTAACAGATAATCAGAAGGTATTATAAACTGGCTGTATTTGAATCACTTTGGGAGAGCATGGGAGGAACAGAAAATAAAAAAGTGGCTCTCGTTAGAGAATCCAATAATAAAGTGCTTATGAGGGACTTCCCTGGTGGTCCAGGGGTTAAGAATCTGCCTTCCAATGCAGGGGATGCGGGTTGGATCACTGGTTGGGGAACTAAGATCCTACATGCGGCCAGGCAAATAAACCCACGTGCCGCAACTAGAGAGAAGCCTGCGATGAAGAGCCCTGCACGCCATAAGGAAGACCCAGAGCAACCAAAAAAAGAAAAAGGAGAACAAATAAATATCCTTAAAAAAAATAAAGTGCTTATGAGGTTTAAACAATAGATAAGTTAATATTTTTTAAGTACTTAGAAGAGTGCCTACATTGACTAAGCACTAGGAAAGTGTTAATCAATTCAATAAGTAAATAAGACTAGATTCCTGTATATGATGATTTAATATAGTATAAAAATTGTGTTTCAATTTGGGAGAAATAAATGCATTATTTAATAAGTGGAGCTGCCTCAACTGCCTATGTTTTGAAATAAATTGATATACAATTAATATATATTGAATACGTAATGAATTTATAATATACAATATAATGTATTTATTGTTTATATTATATATGTATTATTATGAGTTTATATCAGTGTAATAAATATTAACCTTATTCACTATCCTCTTTAGCAAAATTTTACCAAATCTGCTTTTTCTTTGACTATTTTGTGTTATATTTCATTATAAAGATATCTACAATTTTTATATAGTGAAATGAGTCTATATTTTAAAACTGCTGAGCTTCTTGTTTAATTACGACTTCTTTGCTCCTAAAATACTTGTAATTTCTTAGATTTTTGGGGGGAAGGGTTTTCTTGTTTTGGTTTTTACATATCATGGAAATAGATGACCAACTTAATATGTATATATATTATAATATATAATATTATTTATATAATATATAATATAATAACGTATATATAATATCTCACATGTATAAAGAGTTCTTAACATTTAACCAGAAAAAGACAAACAACCCAATAGAAATGTGGTCAAAAAGTGTTCAAACTCACTAGAAGCCAGGGAAAGGCAAATTACAGCAACAAAGGATATGATTTTTTACCTCTATGATTGGCAAAGGGAAAGAGCTATATTAACCATTGCTGGTAGAAATATGGAGAAAGGACTCTTGAATTAGAACAGTCTTCCTTTTTGTACAGTAGCTGGGCCACATTTTTAAAAATTAAGAAGGGGCATATTCCCTTCAGCCAAAGAGACAGTTCATTCCTGGGACCCCTCGGTAGTGCAGCAGTGGGTGCCAGGACTTCGTGAGGACTTTGCACAAGAATGCTCTCCTCCATGCTCTCCTCCATGGCTCACGAGGGCAGAGCCCTGGCAGCAGTGCTGGTGGGGAGCATATGAGAATAAGAACAGCCATGAGAAGCATGAGTCAGTTGTATAAAACATCTCTGAGCTGAGCTGAGGGACAAAAGAGGGTGACAGAAAGTGCACAGTTCTATGATTGGGGTTTGTAAAAAATAAACCAAGACTACAAAACCTTGTGTATTAATACATGAGAACATTGGTGTCTGTATATCGATCTATGAGCTCAGAGAAAAACACAGATGGTTGTGTACTGTCTCGTTAATGTGTTGGGGATGACATGGGGGGAGGAGGGGAGGGAGAAAAAGTCAAGTAAAAATTTAAGAAATATATATATATATATATATGTATGTGTTTTCTATCGCTTCATGTGTGCACTTATGCAAACGTATGTAAGTATGTGAATGAGGCTGCTGTTAAAAGGCCCTGGGTGTCAAGTTCATCTTGCCCTGCGCAGAGTCATGAGAGCTGGGGGATCCTGACGTTCCGGTTCCCAGCCCCCGGGGGGTGTACACCGAGACCCTCCTCCACAGTCCTGCTAGAAGCACAGAAACAGAGGGGGCCTGAGCCGTCCTGAGCTGGTCCTAAGCTGACCGGAGTTGTCCCCAGTGGAAATCGCCCAAGGACAGGTCGGGGATGGCTTAGTGTGGAGAGTGATGGAGGGCTCATTCTCTGCCTTGTCCCAGCTGGAGACTCACCTGGAGTAGCTCACAGCTGACTGCCCCAAACTCCTCCCAGTGACTTTCCCCTCAGAGACCAGGTGTCGGAACAAAAGGCAAATCATAAAAAATAAGCAAATAAATAATAAGCCAGAATAACAACGGCCACAAAAGCAAAAATGGCCTCAAGAATTCAGCTTTTTAATATTCATCCAATAAAAGAACACATGCTCCTTGCAGAGTAATTTATTTATTTTTTGGTTGTAAATTAAAAAAAAATTGAAGTATAGTTGATTGACAAGCAGAGTAATTTAACAGCACAAAACTGTACAAATGAAAAGGTACAAGTTCCAGCCCTCACAGCCTAGAAATAACAGCTATTAATGGGTGGATATGTATATAGCCTTCCAGACTTTATATATCCCTTATATGTACATATGCATGACATATACATACAGGTGTGTATGTATGTATACATGTATATGTATGTATATTACATATTCTAAACAAAAATGAAATCATGCCAATACATATTATTGTGCAATCTGTTTTTGGTTTTTAACACTAAACGCACATTGTGGACATCCCTCGCATTCAGGCCAGGTAGAGCTGCCTCATCTTTTGAAAGAGCTGTCTGCATAGCATTTGCTTATGTGAATGTTCTGTGACTTTGCATCCATATGGTGCTGAGGTATCTAAAAGTCAGATTCACTGAGATATTTGCTTTTCCATATGTGATTGCAGTGACGTCCCATATCTGTGTACTAACAGACTCACGTTAACCTTTCTGTAGGAAGGATACCTACAAGTGTTTGTAAAATATACAGCCATCCCTCAGTATCTGTGGGGGATTGGTTCCAGGACCCCCGATGATACTAAATCGTGGATTCTCAAGACCCTTACAGTGGGCCTTTGGCATCCACGGTTTCCACCTTTAAGGATTCAATCAACCTCAGATGGAAATTGATGGGGAACCTGAGGGTACCAAGGGCCCACTGTATTCATTCCCAAATGGTTATACCAATGTGCACTGATCCAACAGCCTGAGAACCGCCCATTTCCCACCCTCCATACTCTACCTTTACAAAGTGTGTCCCTATGAGACACAAAGACCTTTGGCTCACTGTGTTTAGTTTGTATTTCTGTATTCACCAGTGAGGTGGTTTTTTCTGTGTGTTCCTTGGGGAGATAGAGCCGATTGGCTCAGGGGTTCACATCTATGACTGGCATATAAAGAAGACCAGGAAAATGGCTCAGTCCAAAATTAATAGTAAAATATCTTATTAACATTAAAATTAGTTTTAGTTGATAATTTTTAGACTTTCTAGGTAGGCAAATAGTGAGAATTTTCTCCTTTCTTCCTAGTATTTATACTGCTTTTTCTTTTCCTTGTTGTTAGGATCATAAGGGAGAAAACATGATGACAAAAACTGTGCTCTTGGGCAGACATTCCCTGTGGTTCTGACTGTAAGGCAACACCCATATTTCACAGTTAGGTGCAATGCTTGCTATTAATTGTGGGGAGATGACCTTTATAGGGTTAACAAAAGACTTTTTTCTGTTTTTAGTTTATAATATTGCTTTGGGATCTCTGCCTCTGGATCTGAAGCTCCTTCCTTGCCCTGTCTCAGAGTTAGTGATGTTCTGAACAGCTAAAGCTGTTTGCAAATTTCCGTTATGTTCAGTTCAAGTCAACAAATATCTGTCAGTTGCCTGCGCCTGGCAGGCCCTGGGGACGTAGCAGTGAAGAGAGTGGCAGAAGTCTCTGTCCCCATGGTACTGACCTCACACTTGGAATTCAAAGTGCAGTGTGCATCACAACGGCAGTGGTGAAGGGATGCTGGGGGGCGCTCCAACCTCCTGGAGTTGGGCAGAGGACTGGCAGAGAGGGGCACAGAGGGTCCTTATGCTGCTTTGTGCTCGGACAAAATTAGGCCATCAGTGTTTTAGGAAGATATTAACAGTAAGAGCTAAACAGAAGTCTTCATCTAAAAACGACAGCCCTCTCATTAACTGAACAACGAGAACTTCCTTTTACTGGTCCCAGTTTCCCACAGTAGTGTCTGGGGCTTCCCTCCTTCTGATGGCTTCGTTTCTTCAAAAAACCTTGCTGTTTGTGACTCAGCCCAACAATGGCTGTTTGTCCTGAGGGCCTCTTCTGGGCCAGGTGCCCATGGCAGACATGGATGCATTGCCCCTTCTCTCTTCCAGGAAGAATCCCTGGCCAGCTGTGAGGTGCGTGCTTGGTCTACAGCTGACACTTCTTTCAGTGTCAGCCTCATCCTTAAGGTTAAGGTGATGCTTTTCTAGAGGCGACCTCAGCCACATGCCAAACAAGGCAATGGTTCAAGGGCTGGGCCATTTCTGCCCAGGGCTGGGTCCTTGCTCTGGAGCCCCTGGGCTAAGATGGTCAGTTCTGAGTCATGATCTGATGGCTCCCCCTGCCCAGTCCTACATCCCTTCCTTTTCTTTTATAGGTGTCATTCCCCAGTGAACCTCGGGTACCCCTAAATCATCTCAGGCTCTGCTTACTAGAGATCCTGACCTGCAGGGAAACTGAGGCTTGGGAGCCGCTTAATTTGCTTCTTTGATGTTCATTCACGGCTGCCACGGACGAGACACAGAGTCAAATGCATCCTTTGGTCCCTTCGGGTCCCCTTGCTGGGATAAACCCCCCATTCCTCCCACCCCCAACCCAGCGGTGCCTTCTGCCCCAGCACAGCCCTGAAGTGGCCAGGCCTCCCCTGGCACATCTGTGGGGGGGGGGGGTCTGCTGAGGACACGTGACGGCTGGCTGCTCTCTCTTTAGCAGGCACATCTGGGACCCCTGGGGAACCCAAGGCCGGGAAGAATCACCCAGAAGAGGGGCCCTGGCCTGCAGGGGACAACCCGGACTGTGGGAGTGTTTGCCTTGTAACCAAATCACAGATGGCGTGCTAGTAAAATGCCTGTTTTATTACAAGTCAAGCGTGTCTTTTCTTTTGTCACCCTGCAAACACGTCAAGTGCCCCAGACGTCAGGAGGCCGGGCCGCTCGGCTGCGGATGAACGGGAGCTTTCAGGAAGATGCTCAGCAGCCCTCGCCTCCTGACGCTGATTTCGGCTGAGTCCTCAGTGCTTCCTGCTGACCTTGCCCAGAATGGTTTTTCTGGGGCTGAAACGAGCTGATGCTTTTAAACTCTTCAGTCTATCTCATTGACAGCTATTATCAATTGACATTGACAGTTCAAAGAGATTGAACAAGAAAAAGGAACCTTAATGTCCAACCAAAAAATGTCCCTAATCTTGCCATTGAGACATTTATGTGCCTCATCTTACGTGGACTGGCGAAGGCCCTGGGAATGTGTGTGTGGCTCCTGAAAAGTTCAGGACAAGACAGGCCCCGAACCAACTCCCAAGTTCGAGGGTATGACCCCTGCCCTAGACCCAGAGGTAGATCAGGTGTTTTGAGGCATAACGTGTATATAATGGGGGAGGGCTTTTTAAAGAAAAGGATACAATTTAGGAATAAAAACAAACACTTATCTGGAAAAAGATCAGAAATCAGCATAAATTGCTGAAGGCGAGCGCACAGGGGGTCAGAGCTGGAGCGGGGAGGGGCCTGGGCAAACTCTACTCGGAGGAACTGGTATTTGAAGCCCTGGCACCTGGGTGATTGTCCTGTCCACTCAGAAATGAGACCCACCCTATCCCCTGCCCTGGGCATCGTGGTATGAGCCAGCTGTGGCCTGGGCAGGGCCTCAGCACTGCCTGAAAGCTCACATCCCACCACCCCACAAGGTTGTCTGGGTTTGCCTGAAACTGACGGTTTCTTGGGACCCGTGACTTTCAGCGCTAGCCCCTGGAATGTCCCGGGCAAATGACAAGTCGGTCACCCCATCTGGCTCACACACACGGCAGGAACACCTCCCATCCACCTCAAGGTTGGTGTCGTGTGGGAGCTACATGGCAACTGGTCCACAAGTGTTCCCAAGTGTTTACTTAGTGCCTGCTGAATGCCAAGCGCCACCAGGGTCCTAGGATTGCCAGCCAAGCAAGTTCTTAGGGGCCAAATCCTGACGATTGTTATTTTGCAACCATAATAAGCTTCTAAGAGGAAGATATGAATTCCACATGTCCACCCGTTATAATGCACCACGTCTGTGCGAAATGCCAGACTTGCATTATTAGCTCATTCAGTCATCATGGGAGGCTGAACTTTTATCATCGTCTTCATGTGATTATGGGAGAAACTGAGGCACAGAGCAGCCAGACGTGCTGTGCGAGGTCTCCCATGCAGCCAGGCCACAGGCAGGGTGTCCCCTATGTGCTCAGTTCTCCACCCATAGACGAACATCTGCTTCCCTGGATGCCGTGAGGTCTGGTCTCATGGAGATTGCCCAGGACAGCCCTTGGCGACATCTCAGGGTCCGTTACTATTATTACTATTGCTATTGTGGAAACCCCAGCTCTGTTCGTGTAGCTTTAAAGTCATCACTGCCTGCCGTCCTCACATCACCTCTGTCATGGGGTTGCTGTTCACGTTTTACAGGTGGGAAAACAGAGGTTCAGGGTGTTCAGTGACCTGCCCGAGGTCACACAGCAGAACAGGGTCGTCAACACCCTCCAAGGACCAGTGTTTTCTCTGAATCAAACCTTTTGGCAGAGCAGTGGTCAAGGTTGACCCGGGGGGAACTTGAGCAAAGGGGAGCACCCAGGAGGACCACAGGAAATGTTTCATTTAGTAGAAGGCAGGGTGTCACCATGGCGATCCCCAGGTCTCTGAACTGTCCCTTCCAGCAACCATTCTCAGCACCCACTCTTGTTTGGGGTCAGCACACTCCAGCCGCCACTGCCTGGTGTTGTGTGGACCTTGAACGAAGGATAGTTCTTACACCTGTAAAAAAATATTTAAAGAGCGATATGTGACAGAGACCATATGGGTCCTGCAAGTGCTTACAATTTTACTACCTTGCTCTTGATAGAAGAAAGCTTGCACATCCCTGCCACCTAAACAACAGTCTCTTAAAAATATTCAAGACCTTCTTAAATAAAGGTCTGGCTGTGTCTCTCCTGAGCCCTAAAAATCTCCTGGGGCTCTGCAGTGCTGAATGGCCACTTTACCCAGAGTCTCTAAGAAGCTGCCCCAAATTGACCTTCTCAGGCTTTCACCTCTGTCCAGACCCAACCCTCATCCCTACCGGACACTTCCATTCATGACACTGATGGAGCCACATGGCAGCCCAGGGGAGTCCTCAGTTGTCCCATGGCTCAGAGTGAGAGAGCCCTTGGGTGCCTGGGCTGCCAGGGTCCCTCCGGGGCCCATGGGGGCGTCCCTGTGGTTCACTAAACGTTCAGATACTGCCATCCAGCCTTCCTAAAGCTCTCCTAGGGCACCACCCCAAAGGACGGGACGGTGCCCAGACCTCAGCCTTTGCAGGATTCACGCCACTGTCCAGCACTGGTCCCACAGGACTGTGTGTCTTCAAGACCCTCGAGGGGGCACATCGCCTCCTTCCTCTGAAGCCCAGCGCCTGGCTCAGCTCAGGGGGCTCAGCCCTGGGCTGGTCTGGGAAGGGGCTTTGGAGTCAATGTGACTCAGCATCGGTGACTTCGCTGGAATCTCAAAGCTGCAAGGGGAGGATGCTGACTGGTCCTGTCCCGCTTCAGGGATGAGCATGTAGCTGCCTCCACAGAGCCTCCTGGCCTCCAGCCCTGGGCCCCTGCATCAACTCTTCTTCTCGGGCCTTGTGCCTGGGATGTTGGTCTCCAGTCGGGCTGTCACTGGGGCAGCTGTTCTAGGGACAGTGCCAGCCCCCGGGTAACTTCCCATGAAGTTGATGGACAGACACTCTATGAATCTACCAACAGTTTTCCTTAAAATAAATTGCTCTGGAAATTTTCAAATGTTTGTAAAAATTGAATAAGAAAAACCCCCATCTACCAATCACTCAGCTTAAGCAATCATTATCCTGATTCATGTACGCCCCATATCCTGCCACCTCCCGCTCTGGAATATTTGGAAGAACATCTCAAACTCATAAGATTTTTAGGTTTTTGTCCTAAAAACTTTACAATAATTTCTATGTTGTCGTTAAATATCCAACTAGGTTCAAATTTTCCTGCCAGCCTCATAAATTTCTAACAGTTTATTGCTCAAATCAGGATCAAAACGTGATCCGTGCACTGCAATTGGCCGGTGTATCTCAAATCTCTGCTAATCTTTTGGCCTTTCTCTCATTCTTCTTTTCATTCCTTTTCCTAAGCTAGTTAATGGTGAGGGAAACAGGTCCCCTTCTCTCCTTCTTCTTTCCATTCCTTTTCCTAAGCTAGTTAATGGTGAGGGAAACAGGTCAGCTGTCGTTCAGAGTTCCAGGTCTGCGTTTTGCCGAGTGCATCCCGGTCACTCACCAGGCTCCTCCTTCCTCTACGCTTGCTGGAATTTGGAGGTCGGATCCAGGCAGCCTCTCACAACTGCGGCATCGTTCACATTTGGGATGGGATGCTTTGCTGCAGTGCCCTGTCCTGTGCGTTGTAGGACTTCTAGCAGCATCCCTGGCCTCTACTCATTAGATGCCAGGAACATCCTCAGCTGTGACAACCAAAAATGCCTCCAGACATGACCAGCTGTTCGCTGGGGGAAAAGTCACCCCTGGCTGAAGACACTGCTCTAGAGGTTGATGGGATGCAGGCTTGATGTTTTTCAAAAGACACCTTCACAGCGGTGGGATTCACTTCCCCTAAATGCACATGCGTCAGTTGCATGATAAAGGCAAGCAGCTTCACAAGTAGCCCCCTGCCCTAGTTGGAACTGGTGCAGCCACAGACCCAGTAAGAGCCCCAAATGGGAAGCTGACCCTAAGATGTGGTGACCGTGTCCTAAGACAATAAAGATAGATTAAACCATGGTGTTGCTTTATATGAAAAATCTTTAACCGTCTCCACTAATGCCACATGGGCTTCTGGACAAATATGTTTTCCTCACCTCTTTCTCACTGACAATGACATAACTTTGATGAACATAAAAGGAATTGCTTCGTGGTTTTAGGTGGACTGCCTGGGGCTGGAGGGGGGTGTGGGTTTCCAGGCCTCCCTCATATACATGGTCCAGGGGCTGGGTCCATGTGGTCTGGGATGACTATGCCACGACAAGGAGGCTCTGGTTGCCACCCAGGACTCAGGTGAGTTTTGATTTGTGTGGAATGAATTTTTACAGATTAGAGACAAAAACCAACTGGCTGTTCTCTAGGTCATTGTTCTAGAAAACACCAGCCTCTTAATGAATTTGTTTACATTAAAATGCCAAATTCGTTTAATAAAGTTTTTTTCCCCTTCTCATTAGATGACACAGTTTTGAATTTTTCCCCCTCTCTTTTGTATTATTACAATTTAAAATGAGGAAAGCTATGTAGCCCTTTCAGGTTAATTTGTTGTTATATTTACCAGCTCATTTCACTGCATTATTAAAACATTTAGTACTGTGTGTCATTAGTATTCCAAAAATGTAATTAGCATATTTAATCAAAAACAATGAAGAACAAACACTTCTTCCTTTTTTCTTTTTTTTTTTTTTTTTTGCGGTAGGCGGGGCTCTCACTGTCGTGGCCTCTCCTGTTGCGGAGCACAGGCTCTGGACGTGCAGGCTCAGCGACCATGGCTCACGGGCCCAGCCGCTCCGCAGCATGTGGGATCTTCCCGCACCAGGGCACGAACCCGTGTCCCCTGCATTGGCAGGCGGACTCTCAACCACTGCGCCACCAGGGAAGCCCCTCTTCCCTTTTTAAGTAATTTTTTTTAAGTAATTTTTTTAAAGTAATTTCCCCTTTTAAGTACATTGTTTTTACTACTGTAAAAAACAAATGGGAAGCAAAACATACTTTGAAGTGTTGATTTCTGAGAAAGAAAGAAGGAAGGAAGGAAAGAAAAGAAAGAAAGAAAGAAAGAAAGAAAGAAAGAAAGAAAGAAAGAAAGAAAGAAAGAAAGAAAGAAGGAAGGAAGGAAGGAAGAAAAAGAAAGAAAGAAAAGAAGGAAGGAAGGAAGAAAGGAGAGAAAGAAAGAAAGAAAGAAAGAAAAAGAAAGAAAGGAAGGAAGGAAGGAAGGGAGGGAGGAAGGAAGGGAGGGAGGAAGGAAGGGAGGGAGGAAGGAAGGGAGGGAGGAAGGAAGGAAGGGAGAGAAAGAGAGAAATGATTCTAAGGAGACTTGCAAACTCTAAGCTCCAGTGGTAGATTCATTGCCTCTTTTATCTCTTGGGAATTTTGATTTCTGTAAGTCAAGTGCAAAGAAATAAAATCTCATTACTGCTCCTCAAAATAATAACAAAGGACAGTTTATGAAAAGTTATGTAATTCCCTGACCAGGAATTTGATTTCTCAGCTGAAAATTTCTTTCTGTAAAAATAAGTTTAAATGCTAAATTATTAAATGAGGCCTTGAGATGTCAAAGCAACAAGAACAGAAAAAGGAGATTTGAAAATCAGGAGACACTGCATTTAGAGGAAGCTATGAGAGGTTACCTAGGCAGCTCCCAGCCAGCCAGCTTTGGTGTCTCTGTGTTGTTTTCCTTATTGGGATCTAATGAGACAACACACACGCCTCCAACCTCCATCTGCTTCCACCTGTGCCTACATTCATAGCATCATGGGCATTTGTATTCTATCCCTCCAGCTCTGACCCCTGGACTCTGGGCCAATTTAACACCAGTAACGTGTATTTTCTCCCTCATTAATACCATCAGACCCTGGATCTCTCTACTTTCTCCCCATTCTTCACTGCTCCTCCTTCTTGTCCTCAGACTCTTCTCTCAACAGCTTACTCGTCATGGCCTGCTTTTCACACCACCCTCTTTCCAAGGACTCCACATACACTGCACTGTTGCCCTATCATACTTTCTTGGCACATCTCCAAACCTTAATCAAACCAGCTCTCACCTTCTCAAAACCTACACTTGGGCAGAGTGGAGACTTGCGGAGGAAATGGCACAACGGTGCATTTTGCGTCACCATAAAGTCAGGTCACCTACATTAGCGTTAACTGTATTTTAAGGACTTTGTGTGTCTGGAGTCAGCATTTTGTCCATATTAGTGATTTAAAAATTTAACTCTCTTCTCAAACTTTCAATTCCTCTATTCCATCATTATGTCTTGACCTGGGTTTCCTCACAACGCAGAATCTGAGATGAAAGCTTACGTTCAAATTGTTCTTTGGGGAAGTTGATTCTAGGAAACAGGAGTACGAAATAGGGAGCAAAAAATAAAAAGGGAGGGGCTTCCCTGGTGGCGCAGTGGTTGGGAGTCCGCCTGCTGATGCAGGGGACATGGGCTCGTGCCCCGGTCCGGGAGGATCCCACATGCCGCGGAGCGTCTGGGCCCGTGAGCCATGGCCGCTGAGCCTGCGCGTCCGGAGCCTGTGCTCCGCAACGGGAGAGGCCACAGCAGTGAGAGGCCCACGTACTACACAAAAAATAAAATAAAATAAAAAGGGAGGGAGCCAATAGAAGGATGACTTGTCAAGTTAAATACTTGTAAAGCTAATTAAGCACTTGCTATAAAGCTACAACAAAAAATAATGATTAATTAGGGCTCATAAACAAGATTCTACTAAAATACGATGTAACAGTGGAAGTTATTGGAAGTGACACAAGTTAAACGGCATTTGTTTTCTGAGAAAAATTCCGAGATTATTATGTTTTAGATGCTATACATAATTATGTATATTAAATATTTAAAGTTGACCCTGAAAGTAATAATAAATAAAAAATATTTAGAGATTTTTGAAGTCAGTAAAGAGGAAAATGGAGAGTAAGGAAAATTATAAATTCAATACAGCAAGTCCCCTAAATAAGAACCTTCAAGTTGTGAACTTTCAAAGATGTGAATGTGCACTCACATGTCCAATCACGTAAGCTAGTTCAAGGGTCTGGTGTACATTGTCACACGTGTGCATCCTCTACAAGTGGTTGTGTTTCGCATATTTTACTGGACAGTGCTGTATAGAGTACGGTAGTACAGTATCTTTATTTCAAGCCCAGGATGTCCAGAAGCAAGCGTAAAAGCAGTGGTGATGTAGCTGGTACATGATGTTTGCAGTAGTGTTCAGAATGCAATCCAGTGCTACTGTGTCATCTATGATGAGAAGAAAAGAGCTACTACCCAGACGTCACTGAATCATTTTTTCAAGAGGGTAGATAGAATTGAATCCAGCAAGGAACCAGAACCTGTGCCACCAACGTCAGGCGTGAGTGACATGGCAGCTTGCCCTCCGTCTCCTATTGCTGACGATCCTGCAGCTCTGCCATCTCCCACCTCCTCTCCCTCCTCCAGTCAGTAACCCTTCTTGCCTGTTCACTCGATGCCAGCCCTGGATGCCAGCTGTTGTCCTGTACTAATGTACTTTTCAAGGGACTGTACTGTAAGATTAAAAATGTTTTCTTTATTTTTTGTGTGTGTTTTTTATGTATTATTTGTGTGAAAAGTATTATAAACCTATTACATTACAGTACTATATAGCCGATTGTGTTAATTGGGTACCTAGGCTAACTTTGTTAAACTTACAAACAAATTGGACTTACGAACGTGCTCTCGAAACGGAACTCGTTCGTATGTAGGGGACTTACTGTACAAGATAATAAAAGAGGGAAAACCATAAAAATAATAAAATACATAATATAAAATATGGTAGAAAATTTTCAAACATGTAATTGATTATAATAATGTCATTGGGATTTGGAGGGGCTCAGTTAGAAAGCCCTTTTTTTCTGAAACCAGAGGACTGGAAAGACATATCCCCTCTAGCATGTTTAAATGGGTTAAAGACTCTGTTAAAACATAGAAATTTGTTGGAGAAAGGGAACCCTGTTGCACTGTTGGTGGGAATGTAAATTGATACAGCCACTATGGAGAACAATATGGAGGTTCCTTCAAAAGCTAAAAATAGAATTACCATATGACCCAGCAACCCCATTACTAGACATATACCCTGGGAAAACCATAATTCAAAGAGTCATGTACCACAGTGTTCATTGCAGCTCTATTTACAATAGCCAGGACACAGAAGCAACCTAAGTGTCCATCGACAGATGAATGGATAAAGAAGATGTGGTACATATATACAGTGGAATATTACTCAGCCATAAAAAGAAATGAAATTGAGTTATTTGTAGTGAGGTGGATGGACCTAGGGTCTGTCATACAGAGTGAGGTATGTCAGAAAGAGAAAAACAAATACTGTATGCTAACACATATATATGGAATCTGAAAAAAACAGGTTCTGATGAACCTAGGGGCAGGACAGGAATAAAGACTCAGATGTAGAGAATGGAGTTGAGGACACAGGGAGGGGAAGGGTAAGCTGGGACGCAGTGAGAGAGTGGCACTGACATATATACACTACCAAACGTAAAATAGATAGCTAGTGGTAAGCAGCCGCATGGCACAGGGAGATCGGCTCAGTGTTTTGTGACCACCTAGAGGGGTGAGATAGGGAGGCTCGGAGGGAGACGCAAGAGGGAGGAGATATGGGGACATATGTAAATGTATAGCTGATTCACTTTGTTATACAGCAGAAACTAACACAACATTGTAAAGCAATTATACTCCAATAAAGATGTTTAAAAAAATAAAACAGAGAAATTTGTAGAAATATAGAAATCTAACTAATTTTTAAGAGACCCAGCTAAAACATAATAGCATAGTAAGATTAAAAATGAAATGGTGGGCTTCCCTGGTGGCACAGTGGTTGAGAGTCCGCCTGCCGATGCAGGGGACACGGGTTCGTGCCCTGGTCCGGGAAGATTCCACATGCCGCGGAGCGGCTGGGCCCGTGAACCATGGCCGCTGAGCCTGCGCGTCTGGAGCCTGTGCTCTGCAACGAGAGAGGCCACAGCAGTCAGAGGCCCGCGTACCGCCAAAAAAAAAAAAAAAATAGGTACCATAAAGGACTGCAAGAAAGGATGAATAGGTGGTGCACAGAGAATTTTTAAGGCAGTGAAAAATACTGTGTGTGATACCATAATGGTGGAAACATGTCATTATATATTTATCCAAACCCATAGGATGTACAGCACCAAAGTGAACGGTAATGTAAATGATGGACTTCGGGTGATTAGTATGTGTCAACGTAGGTTCATCAGTTGTAACAAATGTACAATCTGGTGGGAGATGTTGATTATAAGGAAGGCGATGCATGTGTGGGGGCAGGGGGTATACAGGAAATCTCTGTACCTTCCCCTCAGTTTTTCTGTGAACCTAAAACTTCTTTAAAAAAACAGACTTAGTAAAATTAAAAAAAAAAATGTGCCATAAAGAAAATGAGAAGACAAAGCACAGAATGTAGATGATGTAACACCTATAACCAAAAAGTTCTGGTATCTGTGATGCAAAAGGAACTTCTACCAAGCAATAAAGAAAAAATAAACAACCCCATACAAACATGGGCAAAGGACTTGGATAGGTATTTCACAGAAGAGGAAATCCAAATAGACAATAAAATATATAAAGGTAACAAATTTTATTAGTAATTTTGGAAATGCAAATGAAAATCATAATTAGATTTCTGTTCACATACATCAGACTGAC
This sequence comes from Monodon monoceros, assembly GCF_005190385.1. Lineage (NCBI taxonomy): Eukaryota > Metazoa > Chordata > Mammalia > Artiodactyla > Monodontidae > Monodon > Monodon monoceros. The sequence continues at coordinate 78,466,910 of NW_021703781.1, forward strand.
GGAAGGTAAGAAGTCAACAATACCAAGTTGTGTGAAGCAATGAAGTGTACTGCACTCTGTTAGTGGGAGTGTAACCAGTACAAGTACTTTGAAAAACATTTTCTGCACCACCTAATCTAGTTGAAGGTATGCATTTCCTAACATGCAACAGTGTGCTCTAGGTCTGCCAATGTTTGCAAGACTGTGTATAGCCAAATTATTAGTAATTGGCAAACAGTTGATATAATCCAAATATTCATCAGTAGTAATGGATAAATTACTAAATGGATAAATTGGGATATATGCATATGATGGAATGCTATACCTCAATGAAAATTTACAAATTACAGCTATACACGTTAACCAAGATGATTTTTTTAAATAATGTTGAGTAAAAGTAGTTAGATACAATAGTATACATAAAGCACATTCCATTTATTAAAGTTCAAAAACACAGAAATCTTCACTCTATATGCTTTATCAATATATTTGTAAGTTATAAAACCATAAAGAAAATCAAGGAAATAATTTTCATAATAATCACAATGGTGGTTGCCTCTAGAGGAAAAAGCTTGTGGTTAAGAAGGCATAATGGGAGCTCTGGGGACCTGGAAGTATTTTGTTTTCTTAAGACTTGGTGATATTACATGGCTTTTTAATAGCTTCATCTTTATGTTGTACAAACTTTATGTACTTATGTGTGACTATAAGAAATGAAGTGATTATTGTGGAAAATTTGTACCAATACATTAGGAAACAGACAAAATGGATACTTTTGTAGCAACATTAGAATTTTCAAAATTGACATAAGGATAAATAGAAACTCTGAATGATCTATAATCATTAAGTAAATTAACTTAAATATTAAAAATCTACCCCCAACACATCATCATCTGGCCCAGGTTGTTTTGCAGGTGACTTTGAATTTTACCAAACACTTCAAGGAAAATCTCATTCACTGTCTCAGATAGCATAAATGTTGAATCTCAGATAACAACTCAGACAGGAATTCTCATAACACAAGAATATTAAACTGATACCAAAAGTAGGACAAGAATTACACAATAAAGGAGAATTTTGGACTTCACTTGCTTATAAATACAGATTTTAGGGACTTCCCTGGTGGCGCAGTGGTTAAGAATCCACCTGCCAATGCAGGGGACATGGGTTTGAGCCCTGGTCCCAGAAGATCTCACATGCCACGAGCCACTAAGCCCGTGGGCTACAACTACTGAGCCTGTGCTCTAGAGCCCGTGAGCCACAACAACTGAGCCCACGAGCCACAACTACTGAAGCCTGCGCACCTAGAGCCCGTGCTCTGCAGCAAGAAAAGCCACTGCAATGAGAAACTCACGCACCGCAATGAAAAGTGGCCCCCGCTCGCTGCAACTAGAGAAAGACTGCAAGCAGCAACGAAGACCCAACACAGTCAAAAAATAAATAAATATATAAATTTAAAAAAAGAATATCACTAAAACAAATAAATAAATAAGTAAATACAGATTTTTAAATACTAAAAATAAATTAGCAGAAGAAAGTAAAAGAATATAAAGAACTGTTTCTTAAAAGCTCATTATGATCTAATAAGGGTTTAATTCCACACTTGTAAAGATGATTTAATACTAAAAACAATCTATTAAGGTAGTTTGCTAAATTAACAGATTTGAGGAGAAAAACTCTATGATCATCTCCCTACAGTTAGAAAAAAAATAATAACATCCAACACACATTTTAATCAAAACTCTTAGCAAACTGTGAAGATACATTTCTCAACCTAACTACCAAAAAATTCTACAGCAATCATTACACTTAAGAGTAAGACACATTGGAAGCAGTAGATCCTTCTAGATTAGAAAATTAAAAACAGTAAATGAGGCCCATCTATCACCACTTTTATTAAGCAACAAAGACCCTAACCAGTGCAGAGCCACTATGAAAACTAATAGGAGATTCCAGAAGGTTACAAGAATCAAATTTTTATCCCCCCAAATTAACATTCCCATATTCCTGCAACAAGTACTTATAAATAAGATACAATAAGATTTATTTTACAATAGCCAAAATCTATAAATTAACTAATCTAAATATAAGATATGTGAGACATTTATGGAGAAAATGTAAAACCATACTGAAGAATTTAGACCTAAATAAGAGGACAGGTAGAAAGTTCATAGAACTAAAGACTCAGTACCAGAAAGATAATCATTTCTCAGTTAATCAAAAAACTGAGTTAATAAAAAAACAATTCAATTTCAATAAAAATCCCAAGAGTGGTTTTCCCTGGAAACTTGCTGTCCATTAAAATTTTTAACTAGTATGTCAAGGGTCAAGGGCCAAGAAAATTTTAGAAAAGCGTTTAGGGACATCTACAAGATATCAGGGCTTATTTTTTGTACAGAAATGGAAAAATAGATTAATAGAATAGATAGAAAGTCCCTAAGAATATCTATATATGACTACTATTTGGTGCATAATATATGACAGTGAAAAGCATTAAGTTTGAGGGAAATGATGGATTTTTAAAATAAATGGTACTAAACCTAATGATTATTCTCATAGAAAAAAAATTTTGATCCCTGCATTATGTCTTATGTACACCCAAATTCCAGATGGACTCAAGATCTATATGTGAAGAACAAACCCAAGGCCTTGGAGATTTCCTTCTATTTTCATCTTTTAGATATTCAAGAAAACACAAATAAATCCCAGACCATAAATTTATCTACATATAAAGTGAAAAGATTTCTCGCAGACTAGAAAACACCTGCACCATTTAACTGATAAATGATGACCATTAAACACTGATAGAAAAACTTGCATAATTCACAAGAAAATTACTGAAACCTAAGAGAAAAGCAGACGAAGGTTATGAACAGACAATTCACAAGAGGACCCTTGCCCAGGTGCCCATGTCAAAACTTTCATAGTCATTCTTGATTCCTCACATTCCACATTGACTCCTTCAGCAAATCCTATTAGTTCAGCCTCTGAAATATAATAAAAATTGGGCTAGTTCTCACAACTTGACTTTCTTCGCTACCATGGAGTCTGGAATCTGGTCCACAGACATCTCCCTCCAGGACTCAGGAAATTCTTACCCAGCATTCCTCTTTCCACCCATCCCCAGAGCACTGTAAAAATCTACGTGTGGTATAGTACGGGTCTCTGTTTAAAATGCTCCAACTTTTCTAGTCACTCTTGGGGGAAAAACATTTCCCACCAAAACAAAGAATCTACAGGATCTGGCCTCTGGCTTCCTCTCCAAAATCACTTCCTACACTTCTCCTCAGACACAAAAAGCTCTTTGGGGCCCTAGACTCTAAAATACTCTTCCCAAGACTTTGGCTTCACTCATTCTCTCTCAGAGAAGACATCCCAGTGACAGGAAACTCTCCAAGGACGCCTTCAGCCCCATCACCTCTATCTGCACCATGACTACACTTTAAATGCTTACACGACTACACTTTAAATGCAACATGACTACACTTTAAATGCTTACACTGCCTGGAATCTGATAATAACAGATAAAGAGGGAAGGATAAAATCCATCCCCCAGTAGAATGTGAGCTCCAGGAGGACAGAGCCCTGTTTCCACTGCTGACTCCCCCACCTCCAGCATAGAGGACAGGGCTGGGCATTTAAGGAGTGGACACTGTTGGTGCAATGAGAAAAACTGCTCAACCTCATAGTAATCAAGGAAATGCCAATGGAGGAAGCAAGGAGATAGTGAGCCACACCCATGGGATGGCAAAGTTAAAGCTTCGCTTCAGGTGATGGGGTTTGTGCGGATGTGGAGAGGTGGGAGCCCTGAGGTCAGTGGTTGGTCATGTGTCCTGGCTTGACTTGGACCACCTGGCTTTACACATCTTATCTGGCGTAATCATCCAGAGACAACTCTCGCTACCCAGAGGGTCCTGGTGTGGACAATAAGTCACGTGGCCTCCCTCTGCCTAAAAACTGGGGCAAATGGAAGTCTTATCAATCATACGATGGTGTGGTTTGGCAACATCCACATTTGATGAAGAAGAGCTTAATTTCCAATCCAGCAGTTCTACTCCTAGGTATGTATCCTAGAGAATTCCTCACACCTGTGCATAAGGACATTTTTACAAGCACGCTAATTTCATCAATGTTTCCAAGAACTAAAAACTGAAACCAATTTCCAAACTCTCTATAGAGAAATAGATACATTAATTATCGTGTAGTTATATAATAGAATAATATGCCAGTTAAAGTGAACTAAAGCTACATGTATAAATCTTGAAATCATACTAAGTGAAAAGCCAAGTTGTAAAAGAATCTTCGGGGTATCTTGTCATTTATGCAGACTTCAAAAACAAACATATTTATTGTTAATGGATATACATGAATATGTATATAAATCTGACTAGGATGAATGGATAACCAGCTATTTCAAGGGTATAATTACCCTTACGATGAACAAGGGCAGTAGTGATGATAATGATGGCTTTAACTATATATAGAAAGGTTTATTTTATGAAAAAATAAGATTGGAAGTGAATATGGCAAAAAGCTTGCATTTATTAACATCTGGGTGGCACTTTCACGGGCATGCATTATATTATTCTCAGCACTACGCTATATGTTTGAAGTACTTCATAATTAGAATTGCAAAAACAATTAAAAAGATAAGAGCAGATATGAATAATTCAGAAAACAAAAAGATGTAACTGATAAGTCAAAGGGCTGGTGTGATAAACATTTTTTAAAACCTCATAAAATAGACAAAATCCTGGGTAGTATTATAAGAAAAGAAAGGGCAAAAATATAAACAAATAGGCACCGTGGCAATTTTAATAAATTATAAAAGGTTGTTGTGCACAGATTCATCCTAAAATATTTGATAATCTCAATGAAATAATGTATTTTAGGAAAAATATGAATTAACAGAAACTGAAGAGTCCAATAATAATGAAAGAAATTGAAAAAAAATTTTATCTCACGCTCAGCCTGTACATTGTTGTTAAAATGCTTCTTGCCAGCTGATAGAATCTCCAGCTTGACACCACGGCCCCCATGCCTCCTCACGTCCCAAAGCCCTGGCGCCTTCCCAGGGATCCCTGGGGACTCCCATAATCCAGCAGTTAAGGCCTCCAGGAACAGCGTAACTCTCACAGCTCCCCAGCCTGTTCCAGCTCAGACAGGTTCTGGGTCTGACTGGTCTGGGTCTGTTCTATGAACATGGATGTCACCCCTGCCCATGTTACATCAAATACTGCAGAACTTAGGAGAAATGAACAACTTCTAGATTCATTTTATAAGACTAGACTCTAAGATCCAAATCCAAAAAGATCACACACAAACACAGAAGTAAAAGTATTGACCACTTTTACTTTTGATCATAGGTATAAAAATCCTAAATAAAAATGTATACTAGTAGAATAATAGTACTAACTTAATACATACTTTCTAATACTATACTAGTAGAATAATACTAATATTCTCCTAGCAAAGAATAATTTACTACTGTTATAGAATTTATTAGCATAATTTATCATATCAACAGATCAAGGAAAAAAAATCATGATTATTTTAGTTAGATATCTAAGAAATATCAGGAAAAAATCAGCATCTAACCCCAATATCAAGGCAGACTAGTAGAATTAAATGCATAATTCCTTGGTGTTTAACAACATCTTAGCTCTGTAATTGATCAAGTATGTAGTGTGAAAGATTTGAGGCATTTCTATTAAAATTAAGAACAGATTAAGGATGTGCATTTTCTCCACTTAAGTTAAACACTTTCAGAAAATTCCAGTCATGGCTATAGACCAAAGTGTAAGAGTTGACCTAAGAAACATAATCTCTTGAAAGGAGACAAAATGACCATTATGGGCATGTACCACGGTCCTTTGCTAAAAGTTTACTCACCAGCAAAATAGAAATAATCTACTGGGAAAATAACTGGAACAAATAAGGATGTTCAATAAGGGGGTTGATTATAAAACAAACATTTAAAACTAATGGCTTCAACAGACTTACACTCATAGAGAACAAACTAGTGGTTACCAGTGGGGAGAGGGAGGGGAGAAGTGCAATACAGGGGTAGGGGGTAAGAGGTACAAATTATTAGGTATAAAATAAACTACAAGGATATGTTGTACAATACAGGGAATATAGCCAATATTTTATAATAACTATAAATGGAGTATAACCTGTAAAAAAAAAGAATATGGAAAAGGTCCTATTAAAATGCATTTAACTTATGCCCATTAAAAAAAAAAATCAAATCAATGGCTTCAGTTATAAAACTAAGTGGTAATGTTTTCTTCTTCTTTATTTTATTTTATTTTTAGCAAGGAGAATGCATATGTTGTAAAATTTTTAAATAATTCAAATGCACTTTCTCATGCATCTGTAATAATCAGTAGAAAATAAAATAATAAAAAGAATCTATTTACAATTAAAAATAAATCTAGTACCATAAAATAAAGTTAACAAGAAAGGTGCAAGCCCGTGTTTGAAAGCTGTGAACCCGCTAGTGTAAATGAAGTCATGAGCGGGTAGAGAGTTAGGAAGAAAGTCTCACATGAAAGGACTTACTACTGTAAGGATATCAATTCTCCTTGTTTGATTTTTTATTTTTTCTAGGTCCACCATCTCTTTTAAAAAAGAGTTTTGTTGAGGTACAATTGATATACATACAATAAACTGCATATATTTAAAGATGGTAAGTTTTCACATACGTGAAAAATTTTCACATAACAATCAAGGTAATGCACATATTCACTACCCCCCAAAATTTCCCAGTGTCCATTTGCAATCTGTCTCTCTCCCCACAGCACCGCACCCCCAAGGAAACCACTGTCTGCTTTCTTTCACTCTATATTCGTTGGTATTTCCTGAAGTTTACATAAATAGAATCATATAGCATATACTCTTCTCTCTCTCTCTTTTTTTTTTTTGGTCTGCCTTATTTCATGCAGGGTAATTACTTTGAGATTTATCCATGTGTAGCTGTATCAGTGTTTATTCCTTTTAATTATTGAATAATATTCTTTTCTAGGAAAGTTATTCTGGGGGAGTGGGGAGCTACACAAAATTACTCTAAAATTCACCTGGTAGCGTAGACACAGAAGAATCGTATAACATTTTTAAAGGGAAGAAACATTAATGGAGAGCATTAAAACCTATTATTGAGATGTAATCATTAACAATGTGGTACAGGGCTAGAAGCAACAGATGCATCAATGGTTTAGACTAAAAACTAGATACAGAGGGAAATATAGAATTTGAAAAGGACAAAGGGATTTTTTAAATCAACAAGTAGAGAATAGTTTATTTAATAAATGCTGTTATGAAAACTACTTAACTAAGATTAACATACATATATATATATAAAATCATCAACAGAAAAACTATAAAAGCAGGAAATATTTTCATAATATCAAGGCATCTGAAGACATTATAAATATTTAGCTACTGGCAGAAAACAGACAGTAATATAATAAGTATAACTACATAACAATAAAAAACTAAAAACTCTTTGACTCTATGGAAAGGCCAAAGGCAGATGACCAAGAAGGACTAACATAATTCCTATATAAAGAGCTCCTTAAAATTGTTTACAGCATACAAGTTTCCAAGTTGAAAAATGATCCTCGTATATATACAAAGTTAAGTACACAGTAGAAGAAATGCAAACGTACAAATAAGAAGGTGAAAAGATGTTCAAATTCACTGTTGATGAAACAATTTTTTGAGCCAGGATAAGGCTTTTGGATTTCATTGCGAAAGGGATGCAGAGCTATCATGGGATTTAGCAGGGGAGGGAGGCTTCCGGGGAGAGTGGGATATCGCAGGGGCCGGTGTGGCAAAAATGGAAATAAGAAACTGGCTGGGGGGGTCTTGATACAATCCTGTCCAGACAAAGGGGGTGGGGGGAGGAGGCTGAGCCTTGGCGTTGGCAGCTCAAATGGGTAAAAACAGATGGATTCAGAACGTATTTGGAGGACGAGTCACAGGACTTTGTTATGACTGGCCTTGGTGTAGGAGAAGGTGGTCATCACCCTTACCATGGCCTCAGTCTGCCCAACAAAGAAGGCTCTGATAGTCTCCAGCCTCTGCCCAGCCTGGGGCCAGTGACCTCGTCCTCTGTGGATGGTGAGGACTGGAATGTGAGCTGTGAATACCACCAGCTGGGGTTCTACTGGAGGAAATATTCTTAAAATGCTCAGATCTAAAGTGGAGGAATCTGAGGGACATTTGACTAGCCTTTTTTTTTTTTTTTTTTTTTTAATTTTTGGCTGCGGTCTTCGTTGCTATGCGCGGGCTTTTCACTGGTTGCGGCAAGCGGGGGCTACTCTTTGTTGTGGTGCACGGGCTTCTCATTGCAGTGGCTTCTCTTGTTGTGGAACACAGGCTCTAGGCACATGGGCTTCAGTAGTTGTGGTGCGCAGGCTCAGTAGTTGTGGCGCACGGGCCTAGTTGCTCCGCGGCATGTGGGATCTTCCCGGACCAGGGATCGAACCCCTGTCCCCTGCAGGTGGATTCTCAACCACTGTGCCACCAGGGAATCCCAACTATTCTTATTTCATAATAAAGTTCGGAAATATCAGACATTTTAACGTTTATTTATTTATTTTCCTCAATAGGAAGCTCTTACTGACACTCACCAGGTGCCAGGAACTGCTCGATACTATAAAAAAAATATGCATACAGCAAAGGCCCCTGCCTTCCAAAACCTTCCAGATAAGACAGATGTGCCATGGAGCTCTGTGAAAACTTGTGCCAAGGAGGAAGTGCCCAACTGCTTGGGGGCGTGGCATGTGCAGACTTCAGAAGTTTTGAGAAGTTACCCAACCCGTACAGTGGACCCTGTGCTGAGCCCCTCACAGATGGTCTCATTTCATCCTGACAACCAGTGGGTAGACATACCATCATCACCGTGATTCCCATGAGATGAAGTCTTAGGAATGGCCAAGTCACAGTGAGTTTTCGAGCTGAAAGTCACACCCAGGCTTTCCCTGGAGCCTGTCCTCTTAGCCACAAATCTACACGTGGATCTTCTCTTGGAAAGGCCAAGAGTTCTCAAGACGGACCAGAGGGTGGGTGTTCCAGACTGAAGGGTGACGACGGAGGACCAAGGTGAGAACAGCAGTAGACAACTGGGGACTGTATGAGTGCAGTGGGTGGGGAGCGGGTAGGCGGCTGACGGGCAAGGAGAGGGTTAGTGAGGACAGCCTTGGGGCAACATTGCGGGGTATGGCCTCCTGCACAAAGTTCTGGCAATGCTGATGGTGTGAGATGGGGTAGTGACCCATGGGAGGAGTGCTGTTGGGACATGGCTGGGCTGGGCTTGGTGTGAAGGACGAGTTCAGACTGGAGGAGAGAGAGGATGCTCGGGCAGCTGGGGGTGGATTGGGGGCGGGCACCCAGGGACTTGGCAGCCCATCCTCGGAATCCTGCTCCCCTGTGATGTCCTGGACTCAAACACAGAGAGGAGGGACAAAAGACATCATGGGACACGGCTTTCACCCATGAGATGGGGCAGGGAGAGAGGGAAGGAGGGAGGGAGGGGAGGAAACTTCCAGAATGTGGCAAACATTTGCTCAATCCTCTATGGGGGAAAAAAAAGTCAAACCAGTTGAGCATATAATATCGACGAGCGTCTCTTGGGCAAAAGTCACACCTAAGCCCATATGTTTTAACAAATTAAGAGGTAAATAATTTGCTGAAGGTAGCGTGAGCCACATGTGAGCACATCCATCAATGAGAAATTTTGGTCCCTCAACTACGGACGTCCATGGGAATATCCTACTTTATATTCCCTGGAAAAGAGCTCTCTGGCTTGATTTTTCAGGGCGAGTGCTGGCTGCATTGTACTGAACCTCCAGACCCTCTGCAAGGATGGAAGCATGGCTATGCTCCTGTGTTGGCTTAAAATCCACCAGCAACTCCAGGGGCTGATAAGACAGAGCTTTTTCACTAGGAAAAATTCACCCTGGACTGTCTTATGCATAAAAAGAGACATGCAAAGGTTACATCCTGAGTTTGAAGGGCCCGTTCATATTCCTGCCAAGAAAACATTAATTTATGTAAAGAAGCCTGGCTCAGCCCCCAAATGGTTAAATTTCCCGCAGTCCTGCGTTTCCTGTTCGTTAGTTGTGAATCTATCTCCATGTACAGAGGCCATCAAATCTGGTCACCAGAGACCTCCACGTCGACTTACATAGGGGCGCAGGGATTGCTCCTGTTCTTATGGAAAATGTCTCCGAAATCCCCGAGCTGAGCATTTTGATCTCCTCTGCGGTGAGAGCGCGGCTGAGAAGGGCTGAAGAGTGCAGAGAGTGCTTTCCTCGCATAATTTCATTCGTCAGGAGAATCTTGCGGCTGACATTGGAAGAGTGATTTAATTGATTTTAATCATACACCTGAGAGTGGGAAATTGAGCCCTCTGTCCTGAAAAATAATTCTCGGCTTCCACCGGAATATCTAATTTGCAGCTAACAGTTTTTTCTTGAAGTTTTGTTGTGAAGTTTGGAAAACACAGATCAAGGGTGAACATCAGATGGTGATTGCAGCCCACGAGGCCAAGAGCACCCAGGTGCACCCGGCAACTTGATGTGTGTGTTTCCTTGGCGTTGGGACACGTGGCTGCCAGCCGTGGGCACCGTGGCCGCTCTGAGCACCTTTGTCCTGTAAGGGAGCTGAGAGCACTGAGTGGGCAAGTGCTGCCCATGGCCTCCGACCCTTCATTAGAGGCACAATCTAGGACCCCAAGGCTCTGGGGGACCATAGGCTGTCATGGTCTCCATCGAAATCTGCGAGGGGACACGTATTACCGAGTTTTCTTTCAAGGAGGCTTTCATTCGCAATGGATCAACATGAAAAATAAATGAGGGGTGCTTTCATCTTCTTAAATTTAATCCACTACAAGGAAATGTTATTGCACAAAAAGAGCTTCTGGGTTGGAATGAGCATATCTACATGAGAGAAAATCAGGTTAGCTTTGCATGGCAAAGGGCCAGAGCATTTTATATCTGCTTCCCAAGAAAACCTCCATGACCTTGCGGTACTATTATTAGCTATTATTCAGATGGGACCGTGGTCAGCAAAACTGTGTGCATCCCCCCAAATGCATGAACATGGACACAGCCCTGTGGTGCAGCAGCAAGTGGAGGTGGGTCACGTTGGTGTGAATCCTCCTGGGAAAAACCTAAGGGGCCCCCGGAAGTAGGTGCTCAGGAAATACCCACCGGATGTTCGATCTAGAGCCTTCTGTCCTACTTCTCAGCTTTAGTGAAATACTTGGTTTCCATAAAACCTGAAGACACAGGCTCATGTCCCAGGGAACAGGAGGCCATCAGCGCTCATGTACTCATGAACACAAGACAGAGTCCGTGATGGCCGTACACGCCTCGTCCACCAAACAGAATGTCACCGTATTAACTTAAAATAAAAGTGTAGATTTTATCCTATGTCTCTAGTTCATCAACATGACATTCCTTGTAAAAGCAAAAGCCAGAAAGGCATTGAAGAGGACATGTTGGTTACTGGTAACCAGTTGTATGGTTACTGGTAACCATAAAACATCTTTTGTCATATATAATTTGCAAAATTACATGCAGGGAGCAGCGAGTAAGCCCCATCGTTCACTTTAGATCTGAGGAAGTTTCTCAAGCCCTCTCGGGCCCTCTTGCCTGGTTCAGTGGGTCCAGCAGCCTGGGTCATGGCTTTGGGCAATTTGCCCTGTGACCTTGAACACGTTCTCCTTTCATGCTTTATTTCTCTCATTTTTAAAATGGGTCTGGCACACACCCTACCTATTGCCTTGGGATGTCCTACATGAATAATGTCATAGATGTGAACCTGGAGTCTCTTGAAAATAATGGGAAATTAAATACTTAGCTTTCTTAAGAGATCATGGACATGATCATACCTTTAGGCTTTTAGTGTCCAGGAGCCTGCTGTCGCCAGGTCGACAAATCAGTGTCCTGTGATAATATTCACAAGGTGCCACAGTCATTGGAAGTGGAGTAGGGCGTGTAGGGAGAACGCTTGGGTTTGAATTTAAAAGTGATCATGGACTGATTCTGTGATGAAGGGAACTGTCTTGGTCCCTCTGAGCCTTAGTTTTCCCATCTGTCAAACAGGAGATGCCTCATCACATCACCCTCTAGCAGCGTAGGAGGGAGGGAGAGTTGAAGCCTCTCAGAGTGCTGGCCAAACGTGGGCTGTCACCCCGTCAGATCGGACACCTGAGATCTCCCCGGGCAGCCGGCACTCCCCACAGAGGCTTTATCCAGAATCTCAGGACGTGCGGCCATGCAGATAGCACAGTGGATGAGGGCGGGGCCTCATCTGACTAAGATGTCCTCCCATGGCCGCCATTGTGCCCTTGACCCCAGCCCCTGCTGGCTGAGGACGCCAGAGCAACGGAGATGACCAGGCAAATGTAAATCCCCCAGAGCAAACCTGGTGCTTCCTGCAGGACGGGCTCTGCTGGCAGCAGGAGGCACAGCCTGGAAAACTGTGACTCCACCTGGAGATTGACAAGACTGGTCCACAAAACAATGAACAACCAGCCGGTGGCTGAGCCCATCGTTGTAACACGGTGGGAAGTTAGAACTTGGTTTTCGAGCTGTGCCGCTGAGATGCTTTCCTTCTTAGGCCCAAAATAGACAAAGCACTGAGTGCTGAAAAATGATGCCCTTTAGAACATTCTCAGTTTTCCAAGAGTATCAGTAGCAGAAGCCCTTGCATCTGGGCAAAGCTTTAGAGTTTACAGAGTCCTTTTATAAACGTCACCACATTTAACTTCCACAAGGATCTTCAAACTCAATATTTAATATGTTAACACAGGCATGTTGGGTCTCAGTAAATTTACATTCAGAAGCAGAATTGGGTAAATTAAAAATGTGGGAGAAGTCAATCTGCTTCTTAAACATAGGTATATTTTCTGCGATATATACTTTATAATTATTTTTAATTTTTTTCACATCACTGCTCAGTGCATGTGCTCGCACACACACACACAAACCCCTAATTAAAAAGTCTCACAAAACGCTCCTTATCTCTAGTATGAGCCAAGATCTTTAATATTTTCTATTTTAGTCAATTTAATCTCATTTTCTTTTTAAAAAAAGCACTGGTTGCAGCTCTCTAAGTTGATTTCATGACAACACACGTGGGTCATAGCCAGCAGGACAAGATTTTGAGTCTCTGTAACTATAACATTTTCAAAACTCCGAGCCAAATATCAATATATTTTCTTTTGAAATTATTATAAGAGCAGGAAAGAAAGTAGCTGTGAAGGGCAAGGACCTCTTATTTCTTTTTATCAACTCTTTCGACCTTCAGCCCCTGAAATGAGTGGAACAACTTGGTAGGTGGCGTGGTCACCCGGCTGCCAGGTTAGCAAGGCAGCTTGTGAGTTGGTTACAGACAACATCCCCTCTGCCTCTAAATACCACTCTGGTCACCATGACATGTTCACACTAGTTCATGTCACTCATCGGTATTTAAAACATTTTAAATTATGTTATTAATTGAAATAAGAACAATTTTAAGCTGAATAATTCTTGATAAAAATCCTTCTCCCCAGCAAGAAGCAAAGAAATATCTCTTCTACTGACGCTTTGTTCATTGATAACCTGTTTTTGTGGTTATAGCATATAAACTTTTCTTGATAATTGCCATGTAGTGAACAAACTGGGGGCCGTTGACACCTGGTAAGTAATGGGGTCTCAGCGCACATGCTGATGTCCTGTGTCACCACAGGCCCATCCCAGTGAGCAGCACCTGGACCAGGTGGCCATTTAGCGCGTCTGCCCCTTGGTCTCCCCTCCTCTCCTCCTCCTTCTCTTTCTCCTCCTTCTCTCTCTCTTTTTCTTTCTTTCTTCCTTTTTTCTTTCTTTCTTTCTCTTTCTTTCTATCTCTCTCTCTCTTTCTTTCTTTCTCTCTCTCTTTCTTTCTTTCTTTCTCTGTCTCTTTCTTTCTTTCTCTCTTTCTTTCTCTCTCTTTCTCTCTTTCTTTCTCTCTCTTTCTTTCTCTCTTTCTTTCTTTCTCTCTCTCTTTCTTTCTTTCTTTCTTTCATTCCTGCTTTAAATATTACAGATTCACAGGTGATTACAAAATGCATAGAAAGTTCTCAGGTACCCTTCACCTCATTCCCTCAAATGGCTACACATTATATAACTATAGTATAATACAACATTAAAATCCGAAAATGGACATGGGTATGACCCATAGAGCTTTCTTAGGTACCATCACTTTTACACGCACTCTTTTCTGTGTGTGTGTGTGTATGTGTGCAGTGTTCTAAGCCACTGTATCCATGCGTAGGTTGCGTAACCAGCCATCACCGCCGTTAGGATGCCAGGCTGTTCTAGGCTCCCTTGGCTCACCATCTATAACCACACACTCTGGACTCCCTCTAACCCCTGGAAAGCCTTACTCTTCTCTCCATCTCCTCAATTTTGTTATTTCAAGAGTATGATACAAAGGGAATCCTATGCAACCTCCTATGTAACCCAAAGTGGGCTTCCTTCACCCAGCAGATCCCCGTGAGATCCACCCACCTCATTGTGTTTTATTTCTGAGCAGTATTCTGTACACATACTTTGACCATTCACCTATTGAAGGACAACGGGGTCGTTTCTAGTTTTGTGCTATTACAAATGGATCTGCTACACGTACTTGTGTGCAGCTCTTCATTTCTCTGGCCAGGAGTCCAATGGCTGAATTGAATGGTAACTGCATGTTTACTTCTTAAGAAATGGCCAGACTGATTTCCAGAATGGCCGTGTGCCATTTTCAAGTCCCACCTGCAACGTATGAGCGATTTGTTTGTTCATAGTCTGTGCCAGCATTTGCCGTCATCACTGTGATTTCATTTTGACATTCGGATAGGTGTGTAGTGATGCCCCATTGCAGTTTTAATTTGCTTTTCCCTAATAGCTAATGATGTTAAATCTGGATGTTCCTTTTTAACTTCATCAAATGATTGACCTTGTTTATACATGAAGATAAACTCAGTCACTCTTCCTCCCTCTCCCCGCAAGAACCTTGATTCCATGTTGGATCTTCTGGTTATGGGATGAGTAAAGCAGAACATTCCTAACTTCTCCTTAGGGATAGAGAAACAAGTCCCTCTCTGAGCCAGGCTCTCAGGTAAGCCCAGAGAGAGGAAAGAGGAAGCTGCCAAGGAAACTTGGCAAAGTGTGAGTGTTCTTAGCTGAGCCTCCATTGAGCAAAGGGAGCTGACAGTGAATGAGCAGCAAATCCAGACGTGACCATGACAGCTGCAGCATCATCACGAGGTTCCACACAGTCACGAGAGCTAAGCCCGCCCTCTGTTTCCCTTCTGGACCTTTGCATCTCTGAACCCCTCCCTCTCTCTCACTCAGTCTCCGCCGATGTTCCTGTCACACTCTTTTCTTCTATTCTTGGTAAATGGCAAACATTTATAACCCAACTGGAACGCCACCAGGATAAACCCTGTGTTTGCTCTTTGGACGATATTCAATAAATTACAGTGAGCTGCAAATGTCGCTGGCTTGGGAACTGTAAGTACTTTGCCTGTAAGTCTTTAAGCAAAGACCCACAGCTGATGCGGTGGTGAGGTAAACCCCGAGGATAAGCCCCTTTTAATGGGGACGAGGAGGTTTGCTCCAGCCATCGCAGCAGTAGTTCGGCACCAGACGCCGTTCAAGGTGACAAGGCTGGACTTCTCAGATTGTCCAGAACCATCTCTCCAATGTGTCTGTCTCCTGCCTTCTCCAAAAGTAAATTGGTGTAGGTTGGTTCAACAAAAACCCGCCTGAAGTTTGAACTAACAAAACCACCATGCTTATCTCATCTCTGGGGACCAAACTCGGACCATTAATTTCACTTCATTTTGTGATTTCAGTGACCTGAACCACCGATGGAGACTCTGTGCTGTAAAATGTGAGGGTAAGAATCAGCCGTACCTACCAGCTCCCTTGAAGGTGTACCATTAAAATGCCACGGCTGTTCTACAAGGACGGTGATGCTTGTCTCCTCCCATATGACTGGCTCAGCATCGTCTTTGGGGTTGTTGTGTGTACCTGTTCTCCAAGACCTGAACCCAGAGGTGGCACAGGAAACTCGGTTGTCATCTATTACATTCAGTGGAAGAATTCCTGCTCTCCATACGACATAGGAAACATTTTCATGCTCTTCAAAGAGGCAAGATTTCTGACCAATCAGGATTCCTTGAGCATCACCAGGTAGCACCCTTCATGGGCACACCTGGTCCTGCACAGAGCCGTTCTTGGGAGGGATGCCTGGGAAAGTGTCAGCTCCAGGACACACTGCATTTCTAGCAGGTCGATAACTCTGGCAAATCACTGCTTCACCATTGTAATGCGGTTGAGTTGTTTTATTTGTTGTTCACTTTCGAAGACTTTTTTTTTGAGTGATCCTCCTTATGACCCCACATAGCTCCTCTGTTAACTAATTTGTGAATAAACACAGGACAATAGCCAACTGGTACACAAAACACAGATTTACTATTAATAAAATTGCTACCGCGAAAACAACACATATTGTTTGGTTTCCTTTCTTTCTTCCCTGTCACCCACTCGTTCCAAGTGTGCCCAGAAGCTTCTTCTCAGCTTTGTTAGTTGTCTGGGCCCCCACCCAGATTGTGTAGGGGGCTGGGAAGGAATATCATCTGGTCCCTGGGTTCCGAACTCAGGAATCAGCCTCCCCAATTCAAGCTACTCTCTCCCTCTTGAATTATTTCATTTTTTCACCAAAGTAGGGTTTGAAGAGAAAGTTTTGTTTTCATTCTGAAGGATTCCCATTCTCCCCTCAGCCTGGCAAGCTGGGGAGAGGACAGACAAGCTCTAGCCCCTGTCGAGAACTCCTGTGGGACCGTCTGCCCAGTTAGGCCAAGAAGCAGGGGAAAGACTTTGCCACTGAAGCAACCGTCCAACTTAAAGGGTCGGGAGTGTCTGCGAAAGAGCCCTCCTGGCGCGATGGGGACCTTGCAGTAAAACATGGTAGGTGGGAACACATCCTGTTCGCATATTCATTCAACAAACATTTACTGAGTGGCTACTGTGCACCATATAGGTACCAGGGTTACAGCAGAGAACAAGACCCAAACATTCCCCTCATCACGAGAGTGTAGGTGCTGCTGTGTATTCCGATATTAATCATACAACATCATGAGCCACTATCCATAGTCTTGGTAAGTTACAATATAAACATCAGTGAATTTCATCAGGGTCTATCATTGTGTCCTGATCCGTAGCCCTAGAAGAGTTTTCACCACAGATGGGTCCTCCCTTCTGGCTGAGCAGTCAACCTTGCTCCAGTGCCGTCAGGGTAGGCTAATTGCTGTGAATGAAAACCCCAGACCTCATCAGCTTCAAACTGTAAATGTTTGTTTCCCACTTTCGTCACAATCGTGTACGGGCTGGTGGAGTGAAGGCTGCTTCCCAAAGTGAAGGCTTCGGGATCCAGAACCTTCCATCCTGTGGGCCTGGTGGATGGGGAAGGAGGGCACAGAGAAACCAGGCAGAGGTGCCATGCTCCACTGTCACCACACCCATTCCACTGGCCACCTGGTCACATGTCCCCTCCTAGAAGTGACCAGAATTGGAAAGTGGGGCTAATGGTGTCCCAGGAGAACAAGGAAACGGGGACATTGGTGAGCTCTCCGAGTATCCTCTGTCCCTGGATCCTCTCTCTTCAGCAGTGTGTGTTATCAGGACAGCGTGGTTGACAACTGGGCCATGTCTTTTATTGTTGGCTTGTCCCAGGAGACACTCGTACCTGTGGCTAAATGTCAGCTGCTCTCTGCTCTGTTCCTGTTCACAGAATCATCTGGCAATTATCTTCTAAGGAGTAGCCTTGTCTTACACTTTTCTGGAGTTGTAAGTGAGATTGCATTGTGTTTAATTTCGATGTTTTAATTTTTTTGGCCCAAGGCTGGAGTAGAATCAGCAGAGAAAAATGAAGTAATCGATACTTTGTAAACAAAAAATGTCACTTGCCAAGGGGCTGAGACCCCCACTCACTGGGCTGTCTGGAGACTCAAATGAGATAATACAGGCGAAAGAAGATATGATGTATTGTAGGTGCTCAATAAACAGTACTTATATTTATTATTACTTCATAGGAACTTTCATGGAAGGGTGCTTAAGGAAAATATATCAGCAAATCAACCTAACTGCAAGTACAGTAATCCATAATCTGACATTTTTGGGGGCAGCCAGGACTAAAAGAGATGTCCTGAGCCACAGGATGAAAATACGTCTTTGACAACTGACTCTACATGTTTTCCTGACTCTGCCCCAAGACCTGATGGGGGTGCTGGGTGCTGGGATGACAAGATGAATTTGCCCTCAACGGGGTCACAATTTTGTAGGGAGAGATGCTTCCACAGGGCTTTCTCCAGGCTGCTAACCCGGCCAGTGAAAAACAGCGATTCTAGGACAGACCTCTGTGCTGGGCCGCCTAGCTGTCCCTTCACCATGCCAGCATCTTCATTCATTCAGTCGACATGGGTGGATACATTGTTTCAGGCGCAGGGTGCCAACTGGAGTTTTCTGCTTTGGTTTTGAGTCTTAAGTCTCAGTTTCTCCAGCAAGGAAAGTGGGCTTAGAGATAATAAAAGTGAGACTTCACATGGCGGGTGTGAGGTTGATTGAATGTGACAATGTGGGTAGAAGTCCTTCCCTGAATACCAGAGTGCTTACAGAGCCAGTAACTATCGATGTTAAAGAACATGTCATTTTGAGACGTACGTTTCACCAAGAGCATCTTCAGTCAAAATGAACAGGCAAAAATGTTTCCCCATAAACTAATGAACAGTTAGTTCTCCTGAGCAGCAACCATTTCCTGCAGTTAAGACGCTTGCCAAACAGTTCTATCTCCTGCTCTTTTCCAGTCCTTTCTAGAACTTTCTAACTTCTAGATTTTTTTTCTGCTTTGGGGTTTAAAAAATGTATGTTCCTGTTGATCCTGGCCACACATACTGCCTGATGGATGACTTTAATTATTAATGAATTGTTTGTGCCTGGTGATGAGACCTCGAATTGTTTATTTTTAAACTCTGTGATCATTTTAGTTAAAAAATCAGGGAAAGTAAATAGTTGAAGATAAAATACAGAGGTATAACTATATTATAAGGCTATATCTCAGAAAGATGTATGAAACAAAGAAGAGAAATAAGTATAAAAATTGTTGAGAACAAAGCAGGCTGAATTCCAAACACCTAAGGCAAGGCTGGCTTTAATTTTTGAATCATCCAATTAATGTTTTCCTGTGCTCCATCTTGAACTTTTTATAAGCAGACCAGGATTCCAATAGCTAAGCAGGTGATAATCCAGTGCGTATTTTGCATAGCTTCGAATTCGGTGAAATGAATCGTTTAAAGAGTGTGCAGGACGGCCGCTCATACATCGGCATGCCAAATTTATTCTCCATTTGAGAATAAAAGACATTTTTTTCTTCACCATTTGCCCTTAATTTTTTGATTGAGGGGTATTTGCGTCCGTTCAAGTTACCTTGCTGACAACAAAGCCA
>NW_021703781.1:78486422-78533922 GCF_005190385.1 Monodon monoceros
GAGGGGTATTTGCGTCCGTTCAAGTTACCTTGCTGACAACAAAGCCACAGGCTTCTCAGGACCCGTAAATTCTGCTAATACCAACCATTATTCAGCTATCCCTGTGGTGCTTCTCTTAGGAACGTGGTCCCTTGTCCCCTGAGCACTGCCTGTCACCCAGATGGTCAGCTCCCAGGGCCAGAAGCTGCTATATCCTGTGCCAGCAGCCCTTGGCCTCTCCTTGGGGGTGGCAGGTCGCTGCTGACCTTGAAGAGTGAAGGGCTAGATGCTCCAGAGCGCTAGATGCTCACAAGCCACACATGCCTCATGGGTGAGCCTTTGGCATTTACTTCCTCTGTCATATCTGTGATTTCTCTATCCCTCGTAGCAGCAACGCTCCTGAGCTCGGGAAGAGAGAAAAGGGAGCCTAGTTCTGAGGTCAGCCTCTACCAGAGTGACCTCCTTACGGCTCTAAGATTTAAAAAAAAAATTTTTTTAAGTAGAAAAAGAGAAAGAGAGCCTGGTAACACTGCATCCTGCCTCTGTCACTCACCTGTCCTCCCATGAAAAGATTGGGGACCTTGATCCTGACAGTGGCAGCACCGCCCCCCCCCCCCCCGCCCCCCCCAGCCCATCCCAACCAGGCCCGTGTGACAGCCAGCACTCTTCAGGGCAAGCTGGCAGATCTGGGCAGGGGGTGGGGAGAGGAAGCTGCCAGTCTTCTTTGCAATTCAGATGGTAATGTTCTCCTGGGCTTGTTTACCATCTGCTGGGCACACAGACATTTCTCTATTTGGTCATTAATTAATGTCCTGACTACCAAGCCACACCAAACATGCAGCACCGGTATTTCCGAGGCACTTGTTTACAAAGTCAATGTGGCTGCATTTCTTTCAAATTCTAAGACTTTTTACAACTTAAGAATGGCTTGGTCTGCAGTAGGTTTGAATTTGTTAAGACAAATTTTTGTCATAAACTCATATAATTGCTCAGAGGTTAGTCAAATGAATAACATCTGAAAATGTTTACCTTGTTTTCAGTGTTTTCCCTAGAAAATATCCTTGATCCAAGCAGCACAAAAATCTCTTTATTCCTTCAACAGTCTGGAGTTTATAGTTGCTTAGAGCATAAAGAGAAATGCTCTTACATTTCCCTGGTTAACGGCAACATCTACCCTTCCAAGTCAGGTACTGAATAGCCATCTTGATGCCATCCCCTGAAAACTTGGCTGGTCAAGACCCTGAGTTTGGGTTGGTGGACGCTCAGTTTAAACTAGCCGACTTACCTTGTATGCATCTCAAAATATCTTTGGGTTTCAGTCTCCTTCTCTTTGGAATAGATTTGGGGGTAAGTGACCTCTAAAGACCCCTGTAGCTAAAGATCAGGTTTGCAATCATGGTCTAGGTGGAGGCTGGTGGAGCTTGTGTTAACAACGTAATCCGAGGGATAGGTGATGGACTGAATGTTTGTGTCCCCTCAAAATTCATATGTTAAAACCCTGTCCCCCAAAGTGATGGTATCAGGAGGGGCAGCCTTTGAGATGTTATAAGATTAGATGAGGTCACGGGAGTAGAGCCCCCATGAATGGGATAAGTGCCCTTTTAAAAGTCATGACAGAGCTTTTGCATGCTCTCTCTCTCTCTCTCTTTCTCATGTGAGGACACAGCAAGGAAGCAGCCATCCGCAAGCCAGGAAGCGGGCTTTCACCAGAACCTGACCATGGTGCCACCCAGGTCTTGGACTTCTAGGCTTTAGAACTGGCAGAAATTAATATCTGTTGTTTATAAGCCAGTCCATCTATGGCTCTTGGTTACAGCAGCTTGAACAGACTAAGAAAGGATAAAAGTAAAGACTTCCATGAGGCTTGGCCTTGCTCCGGACAGACAGGGAGAGGCTGAGAGGGGTGGTCTCTGTAGGTGCAAGGGCCTGCAAGACCGTCCATCCCTTTGCATGTGGCTGACTAGCCAACTAATGAGCAGAATCAAACAATCAGCCCATAACGTGATTACAGAATAAGCCCTCGACTTCCTACTCCATGTGGGTCATTTCCCAGGAAACATGGAGAAGAATCTTTTGGACAGTTGAACCAGAAGTATCCCGGCGTTCTCGCTTCATTAAACTGACCTCAGAACAGCCAAGCTCCTGGCGAGGATATTTGTGCAGGGTGTAGGCCCCAAACGAAGCAACTTCTTCAAAGGGTATTTGGTATAATTCAGCAGGTAACATCTCCCTGCCACCATTTCTTAGACTTGGCAAATTAGGCAGTTGGGCTAATTTGGTGCATATGGATTCAATATTTCACATTCCGTAGCAAAACTGGCTCACATATCCTAGCAAACAGAAAAAGCAACCCAGCTGGGAATTTGGGTGAGGAAATATGAGGAGGGCTAAAAAGTGACGTTTAATGTCCTTACAGCCCTGGGGCTGGATGACCCAATGTCCTGTTGTCTTGGGAGTGTGGCTGGGCCCTCCTGGCCCTCCTGGCTCTGGACTTCCAGACGTGTCTCAGAGGAGGCCTAGGCGGCCACTGTCTCTGATGCCACAGTGAGCATGGGCAGGGACCCCACGGCACTGCCACAGGTGGGAAGAGGAGGCCTCAGCAGAAGTTCCAAAGCAGACGCCACCTGTGACCAGGACACCTTCCACTGAGGAGCTCAGCTCGCAAGGGGCCATACTTAGATGACACCTGCAGGCGGCGAGGCTAAGTGGCCTGACAGGTAGAGATGATACTGGCCGCTCTGGCTTCTGGAGTGGCCTTGAGCCAAGGCCTGGAAGGTTCAATTCCAGGTGAAGATGGCAAGGTCAGTGGTGAACCTGGGGTGGGGCGAGGCCCAGGGGAGATGACATGTGACTTTAGTAGGCAAGGAAGCCAACAGATAAAAAGTTGATTCCCTTTTATATGGCTTCCTTCGTGGCTTTTAGTCACTGCATGGACCACTCTGTGTAAATCTATCACCTTAAAATATTGGCCAAAGTCACCCCTTAGGGAGAACATTCCCTTCCTCCGGCCCCAGCTGCAGCTGCTGTTTGGTTGAAGCCCCCCTGCATTTTCACGGAGGCTTAGCAAGGGAAGGACAAGCCCAGCCCCGCGCGTGGCTTTCTGGGGAGATCTGGAGGATTCCCGCTACCTGTTGAGACCACAGGGTGGAGTGACATCCCCCGAGCTGCTCCATAACATCCCTCTAAACTGTTCTGAGCAGAAACAGCTGTATTCGCCCTTTTGGGAAATTCTGTGCTCTAGGCAGCACTTTCTACAGGGTGTCACCCTTTGTGTGTGCGTGTACCCTACCCCACAACTGCCTCCAAGCTGGCAGTCAGGCGAAATACGAACTAGTCTATTGTCCCCGACTCTGCTAATTAAACCCGACACACACCTGCATACAACAGCCCTTACCCGCACCTAGCTGCAAATTCTAAAGAGAAAACAATACTTCAAAATATTTCCTTGTGGACAGCCTTTGACCTCCATGTCGGCAAACCTTGGGGAGAGATTCCTATCCATAATGGCTTAAATCTATCAAAACACCTCCTTGATTGACAAACATGCTGGGTTTATATTATGATTACTGCATACAATTTTCTGTCACCTTTAATTTATTTGCAAGTCTTAACCTGGTAGGGTATGACACCAGCAGTATTTTATAATGAGAACCGTGGAAACAAATCATCCCCTCCAAATAGTACAAAGAAAGAGCGACCCAATCACTCAGTACACAGGTGCCAGGATAGAACAGGCTCCACATGCAAACGTACAGACACACTCGTCAGCTGGGGCAAACCCCCGGCATCTGAGCCCTTTTGACGCCGTAAGAATAATTTGGGCCCCTGTAGGTCTTTTATCTGATGATGTCCAAGTGTTCTGAACAGGAGGGTGCTAACTCTCTCTGCATTCGGAGGGGAAAAAATATCGAGGCACAACAAGGTTCACTGTCTGGTTTGCAATCGGGCTCCAAGCTCAGCCCAGACTTGGTATATCCAGCACCTGAACTTGGAGGCAAAACCCCAGAAGAGACACTCAGTTCATTCTTCACGCAGACAGAGACCAGCGCAGGCGAGCGGTCTGGAGGAGCATGCTCTGAAGGGCGACTTGGAGAAAGTCATCAGGACAGTGAGATGCAAGGGTGGCTGGGTGCCGGCGGGTCCCTGGCCATCTGCCCCGCCCCAGCCTGTGGCACCCGGGAGATGGGCATCCAGACAGGGGGCACACCCAGTGGCCGTGGACCGCCAGACTCCAGGAGGCCACTCTTCAATAGTTGAGGGCCATCCAGACAATCTTGAAACACTCCCAAATGAACTTTGCATAGAGACATTTTCATTCGCTGCCTCCCTGCTCATGCATATTAAAAAATGGTATGCGCGGCCTCATTTAATTCACTGATTTTACATTCGGATCACTTTCTCTTTTACAGCTATTTTTACCGGGGCTTCATTAATCTTTGTTGAATACAATGGCATACATCTTTAATGCGGCCGCTGTCAAGTCGTATTTCAGCAAGAGCTGCAAACTGAATGACAGCGAGCAATATTAATAAATTTAACATAGACTATATCAATTTTTAACCGAAGGAATGTGGAAAGCTAAATGTATTATTTTTCGTTTAAATCATAGGGTTTATCACCGGTTAAGTAGCAGCGATTTCGGGGAAACTTGTGACGTGCCATACAAATAGATTTACATCTCATTAATAAGTAAATTAGGCAAATGCCTTTCAAGTTCAGACAAGTACATAAGTGTAATCTCCATATTAAAGGAGTAGTCTTTGATAAACCACCAAGGAATTGTGGCAGCCAGGATGTGACATGTTGCCAGGGCTGGTGCCTGGTCTATAGGCCCACCTTAATTACACTCCTTCATTACTAAAGAGATAAGTGTCTCTCCAGTTAAGATTCTATAAATGAACAGCATGCCGGCACCTCCCAAATCATTTTTGCAGGAACCATGAAAAGGTGGTAACAGTTATTAACAAAAACGAATTATCACCTGCTCTTTCTCTTTCCCAACTCCACTTTCACATTAAAATATTGAGACGATTCACCTTCAATTGATAAATGATCCATTGAAGATGTTATTTTGTTTAAGAAAGAAAAGAGGAGGGATCATAGGACCAGAACAAAACAAAACAAAACAAACCTCTGATTTTTAAAAAATTTCTCTTCATAAATCCCAACAGAGATAATTTGCTGTAAAATGTAAAGCCAGTGAGAACTTGTCTGTCTGTGTTAAATAAAAAGTTACGGTTGGCAGGAGGCATGTTTTTGCAGTAGCTTTAGCGATTATAGGAAATTACATGCAAAGCCAGAGTTCTGATCCTAAGTTAATTTATAATTGGAAAAAACTTATTAATTAGCTATGTCGCTCTAATTAAGAATTAGAAGAGTGTGCATTAGGAAAGCAGTCAGTAGCCAACTGACAGGAGTTGCTGAAAGCCCAGAAGAGACAGCTGCTCAGCCTTGCCCACCAGCGCCTGGCCAGGAGCTCTGCACACGCAGTTGCATGCCTGTCCTTGTAGCCTGATGCTCCAGGCAAAGGCCAAAGTGGGAGAAGCAGAATCTAGAGCATCCCTTGGGCTGGCTGGCACTCAGGGCAGGTTTAGACCCGGGCTAGCCCCGGCACCCTGCCCATCTTCCACGAGGGACCGGAAGCTTCTAGAAACACACATATCTCTAAGCTCACAGACTGTCCTACTGTCTTTACCTGGTTCTATTTCTGTTTCCCAACTGACTTGATGTTCCTCTGTTTTGTTTTGTTTTTTAAGCACCCTTCTTATTGTTTTGGGGTTTTTTCTCTATCCATAGACAAATACAAAAAAGGATTAAATATTCAAGTATTTACAGAGGTCAAAAGCTTTCTAAAAACACACGTTTAATTAAAAAACAAATTTTAGAATCTTTAATTCCAGGGCCTTCCCACATAAGCTGATGCTTCCTCCAGTGGATTTTGTATCTTCCACTGCAAATCCGGGACAGTGAAATGACTTCTATTCAGTTGGGTTATTAAGAC
Organism: Monodon monoceros; assembly: GCF_005190385.1. Taxonomy (NCBI): domain Eukaryota; kingdom Metazoa; phylum Chordata; class Mammalia; order Artiodactyla; family Monodontidae; genus Monodon; species Monodon monoceros. Next base: position 78,492,403 of record NW_021703781.1, read on the forward strand.
AGGAAATGAAGTAACAGCACAAACAACAAGAGGAAAAGCTACTGTCTAAGTTAATTGTTCACTGCAAGAAAAAAAAAAAGATTAATTTTTTTTTTAACCCAACCTAAACGTTTCTGGTCTGTAAGGGTCATTTTCCATGTACAGGTTTGCTTTCAATCAGAGCAGAACAAAAGCTCAAGTGAGCATTGTAGAGAAGCAGTTTTCTTATTTGAATACCAAAAAAGCTGTCCCCCAGATAATGATGCTTAAAAAAAACCCTCTGCATTAGCACATTTCTACCATTGTATTCCATTTGCTGGCAAAACACAAGATTCCTGATACACTTATCTTATGAGGTTAATGATCTTTTGTTGTCTGCCATAAGCCTATTATTCATTTTAAATTAGAGGCAAAGTGGTGTGTTTAAAAGTAATTCAAATGGGAAGTAGTCTTTCTTTAAAATAAGGGGCTTTAATCCCCTTTCACAATGATCAGCCTGCACTTAGTTAAAAGAACTAGGTTGTATAGGATAGGGGGCAACTCGCTCGATGTTTTGGGTATTTTATCTCTAATGAAACTCTAGAGGCAGATGCGCTATGCCTGCTTCTGACATCTTTCTGCTAACTCTGTGGGTTTTCAATAAAACTTGGGAATTTACCAGTGAAGCTGGGCATTCAAAATGTAGTCTGGGACTTGTTTTGTAGGGTTTGCTATAAGTTGAGGTAAAGATGACCCAATTTTAGAAGGAGCTGAAATTCTAAAAGGCAAAACTATTTTACAGTTAAACTGAAGGATTGCTGAGTTTATCTTGAAACGATTAAAATTTCTAGAACCGTGGCTTTTCTGATTTATACCCACATGTGGAGGGTCCTGGGAAACCCGGTGAAGCAGGTGGTCATGCATGCCAGCATTGGGGTAAGGAAATCCATCCTCTCCAGGGATGGGGTCCATCGTCTGAGGTCATGAGGCGAGTGACTGGTGGCAGTCCTCTTCTGCTGCTTACCCCCATCGCCCCAGACCCCTCCTCTGGCAGCCCAGAACCCTTCCCAAGTCTGCTTGGTGAGCTTGTAATCTCGCTGGAAGGTGAAGCTCTGCATGTCAAGTCCTCAGCCTTCCTCATCCCCAACACCTGCTGGTCAGACTCCGCTCTCAGTATAAGCAAAGCCTTAGAAGGGGCCCCTCCGCCACTGTGCCGCAAACGTGTCTGTTTCTACATCTCTGGAAGCTAGCATGAGGCTCAGCACAGAGTAGGCATTTTATGTATCAGGGAAGGGAGAACACAGGTGATGGAGCAGCTGACACAGAGCTTCAACTCTTCTCAGCGCCTAGCCAGCCCCTCAGCCTCCCTTGCTTCGTCTCCCTCCTGCCATCGCTGGGGGCAGGGGGAATGGTGCTTCTGTGCCCCTTAACTGTGGTAGCTTGAAGGGGAACCTCCAACGTACCTTGACGGGGGGAGCTCCTTTTGGGTAGAATGTGGCCCTTAGGTCTGGTGGCTCTGAGGAAGGCGATGACTCTTTGGTGTTTCCCCAGGACCCCAGCTCCAAGCAGAGGAAGCATCTGGGGTCTCTCAGACCTGCTCAGCGTGCCAAGGCTCCCAACGCTGTGAATTCCACAGCCTGGAAAGGCATGGCTGGCTGAAGTTGGCATAGAAAAGAGAAAGCAGCCAGATGATAGAGGGCAGCATGTTTCCCCAGACGGATGTGTCCTGGGAAATGATCAGCTCACTGAATCCTGTTCACTTGTCACCACCATTATTTCTTTAGATGGATTAGGATGTGCCGACCCGATGCAGTAATTCAGAAGAGAAAAAGAAATAGTAGGGTAGGGGAAGCATAATACTCACTACTTACAAAGTATAATGATTGCTTACTTGGAAATTTTAAGAATTTAAAAGGTTTACTATAAATATTAAAAATAGATTGCAGTGGCATACATAATTTAAACTAAAAAAAAAATCACTTGCCTTCTTATACACCAAAGCTAATCATTTTAATAATGAAATGGCTGTAAGATTCCATTGACAATAACAAAACCACTCTGTAAACTACCCAGGAATAGTTACCAAGAAATACACAGGAAACGTACATGAGGAAAACGATAAAAATCTAATGAGACATAAAAGAAGACTTGAATACATGGAGAAGCATACTATGTTTTCAAAAAGACTCAATATTATAAAGATGACAATAATCCCTAAATTATTTTTTTTATGCTAAACCTCATCCCAATAAAATTCCAACAGGACTCTTTTTGTGGGTTAGCTTTTAGAAATGGATAAAATGATTTCTAAGTTTAATATAAAAGGTGAACATACAAAAATTTTAAAACAACAATATGAATATTGAGGAGGAGCTGACTGTACCATATATCAGACAAACTGTAGAATTAACAGTGTAGTAATGGTGCAAATACAAAAAGATCAAAAAAGCAGAAGAAAGAATCCAAAAAAAAAAAAATCCAAGTAAGCATGGCAATTAAGTATGTGCTTTTAGGTGGCATTTTAAATCAATGAGAAAAATGCATTGCTTACTATACAGAGATGGGTCCCCTGAGCAGCCATTTGTTGGTGGGTGACGGGAATGCCAGCATCACTGAGGTGCCACAAACAGATGTCCAGGTGTGTCTTTCACAAGGTCAACAAAGAGCTGCCTTTTACCAAATCGTCATTTTATTTTTCTGGAAGTTTTTCACGTTTGGGTTATGACTTTTTTGACCCCAAAGATAGGTGCTTGTATATATGCATTTGAAAATGTTCAAGCAGGTGGCAGTAAAGAGTCTTGGGTGAACACAGCCGGTATATGATGACAATTTTCCAGCATAGGAAAATCAAGTGCCACCTCTCACATGGCTGAGCTGTGCGTCATTCTGCTTCAGACTCGGTAGGAAGCACAGGCTCAGTTACTGAACGATCTTGTTCATCTAGAAACGGTGAGGATGGTCTCTGCACAAGTAGGGCTCTGCACAAGGAGGGCTGGGTCTACCGACGTGCTCATCCATGGATGTCATTTAAAAGTAGTTAAATAAATAAAATCAAACTTAAACAAACAACAACACGACAACAAGATACCTATTATCATTAGTGTCCTGCGTAGGAATTTGAACATTTCGTACTGTAGTTTATATTCTTTACTGTTTGTTTAATTTATCAGAGTAATATTATTGGGTTTCCAATTTAAATTCTAAGCGTTTTCAGTATGTCATGAATCACTATGTAATTAGTAATATTCATTTTCTATTAATAATTGATTTTGTAAAAAAAATTAATTTGTGCTGATTATTATTACTGAGAAATAATAGTACTTGTAATTATTTTTTTCCTTTTTTTCTTACTCGCACAAGGGCACCCTGTGGGCTAGAAGCATCCTATTCTTCATAAAATATACCAAATTTAAGTCCCCATGTGTTAGAGCTTTAACATAAAAAATAAAACCCCATCTGAAGAAGAAGAAATACATAAATGAACTTAAGAAAGATGGGGGGTACTTCTAAGCTTAAACCAGAGGGTGAAATCATAAGGAAGAAAGATGGAGAGATTTAGCTAGGAAAAAAATTATACTTATATCAGCAAACAAGCAAATATTAAAGTAAATCAAGCAAACAAACGGAAAGCAAAAATCTCTACGGAAAATTCAGACACGTGGCAGACGAGGAAAGGTATATCCCAGAAGCACAGGGAAAGAGCTGGCAACCTCACTTCCTAAAACCTTCCTTCAGATCAATTCGAAAAGGTTAACACCTCAGTATAAAATTGGTCAAAGAAATTGTAAAGGAAATAAGCAAATGGAAAGATGTTAAGAATCACTGGTAAAATCAGAAAATGAAAATTAACCCGAGGTACCATGCTGTTCTATTAGGATGAAAAGTAATAAAAATATGCAAAAACAAACATATTCAAAAATAAATCAATAAAATAATATGTTATGTCAAGTACAGGAAAATGGACATTCTCACCTGTCAGGAGAAAGAAATTTGTACACATTTGGGGAGGAAAATCATTGCAATGTAGTACAGACTTGAATATTGTTCACGCTCTTTCATTTTATTTTTTTTTCAAGTTTTTAAAATAATTTGTTTATTTATTTATTTTTGGCTGCATTGGGTCTTTGTTGCCGCGCGCGGGCTTTCTCTAGTTGTGGCAAGCAGGGGCTACTCTTCATTGCGGTGCGCGGGCTTCTCATTGCGGTGGCTTCTCCTGCTGCGGAGCACGGGCTCCAGGGGCATGGGCTTCAGTAGTTGTGGCATGTAGGCTCAGTAGTTGTGGCTCGTGGGCTCTTGAGCGCAGGCTCAGTAGCTGTGGCGCACAGGCTTAGCCGCTCTGCGGCATGTGGGATCTTCCCGGACCAGGGCCGGAACCTGTGTCCCCTGCATTGGCAGGCAGATTCTTAACCACTGCGCCACCAGGGAAGTCCCTCATTTTATTTCAGTGATCAACTTAAGGAAATTAATGGAAGATAAGAAAGTTTTTTTCTGAGTTGCTAAAAAAGGAAAAATATTTTAAACAACTGAAACTTCAAATAGTGGAGAACTGCTTAGGCAAATTATGAAACAGCCGTACAGTAAAATGCAAAGTAGTTATCAAAGTGACACTGTAGATTTATAGTTAATATACTATAACCCCATGTTGCATTATTATGAATTTGTGCACGCACACACACACACACACAAACACTGGAATTACATACCCCCCAAATTAGCAGTGGGCTTCTTCATGACTCTATATGGCTTAACAATGAGCAAACAAGCAAAAATTATAAACAGAAAAATCATAAATCTCTCTTTGAAGAAAATATTTTTTGTTCAGGTTTAAATAATTTATCATCTGAACGACCGAAAAGTACTGGCACTCAATAGCCCAGTTAGGGGACTGGACCACAAATCTGAATAAAGATGCTAGGATGTCACCTGCATTTAAGAGACAAGTATGTTTGCTTTGCAGTCGGGGCCTTGCCTGGCCCAGCAACGGGCATAGCAGCCCGTTTCAAGGCACAGTGATGGGGGAGGGGTAAGGGATAGCTGCTCAGACTAAGGAGGAGACGCTCGGGGCAGACGGCACATGGCGAGCGCTCCCTGGGCATATCCCTCCAGCTCTACTCCCTGTTGCTTCTAGAGTCCAGATCCTGATTGGGTACCTCCCTCTCTCCCTCCGCGTGACTATCAAGTGCTCACAAGGCCAAACCCACTCACTTTGCTCCGTTGCTGGCTGGCTTATGACCAGACACGGGACAAAGCTGCCGACAAATGGGAACTCGGAGATCGATGCCGAGAATCGAGGAGTCCGTATCCCTGGGGAAGTTTCAGATGTGCTGGGCTGAGCTTGTTTTAAATGCAGACCCCTGGACCCGCCCCAGTGTGCTGAATCTATGGCTCTATGGGTCTCAGGCTGGCCAATCTCGGGTCCATATCTCTGAAATGTCCAGGTGTTGCGTGCCCAGGGTTGAGCATACGCTGCTCTTGCTACTGTGTAATGAGCAGGGTGGTCCTATCGCATGTGGAGTCCAACGTGCAGGACAGATGAGAGCAGGTCCCAGGCCCCTGGTGCCCCCTTGAACCTGCGCTGCCGGCCCTACCCACTGGAGCCTGGGTTTCGTAGCCGTTCAAAGCCGTAAACGCCTGGAGACCAGGCCAAGGCTGTTGGCGTAGCCCAGCTGCAAAGGCTGAAGAAACAGAAAACAGATACCTTTTTTTTTTTTTTTTCTGCACCTTTATATTATTTCATGCATTGTGGTGATAACATTTTTTGCAAGAAAAAAATTAATTAAGAATATATAAATTAAATACACTGAAGACTGCAGACTGTGTGGTAACACAGAAAATGTGTAGTGAGAAAAGCAGAACTAAAGTGTGTTTTGTAGCCCGCGTGTGCGACCACTTACACAAGGCCATGCCGTTTCCTGCTTGTTAGAGGCTTTCAATAGAGAGACTTCAAGGTGAATAAAATACACTTAGTGAATGAATGCATGGGTGAATAAATGACCACTTGAATGTTCAGAAAAGACTGCAAGGAAATATGGAAAAGAATTTTGAGGGGGAGAGAGAATATGGGTGATTTTTAAAATTTCACTACTTTTCTCTACTTTCCAAATTTTCTTTAATAAATTTATATTAATTTAATGTTTAAAAATTATTAAAATATAATCTAATTCCAAACCAGACTTCCAGCCTAAAGAATATAGAGCCTAGATTCTTTAGAGGTCATACAGGCTGCAGGAAAGAATTAAATGACAATGATGAGGAATAATTTGACAAGTTTGGAACATAATTCACAAGTCTCTTGTTTTCTTCAAAATGACATTGTCATAGAGAAAAAAAAGTGGACTTTTCCATACTAAAAGGAACTAAATTGACATAGCAACAACCAAAAATAACTGTGGATCTAAATTGGATCCTATCAAAGACATTCTTGGGATAATTAGGAAAATTAGGTATGGATATAAGATAATATTATGAAATGATTTATATTTTTTTCAGTGTAATAATGTATTGTGGCCATGTAGAAGAATACATCCCCTATTCTTAAGACATGTAAGGTGAAGTATGTATAATTCGAGTATCATGGGATTTCAACTTTCGAACTGTTGGAAAATTTTCAAATACAGAAAGAATATGTGTGTTAAAACATACAGAGGGAGATAGCAATTATGGCAAAATGTGAACAATTGTTAGCTCTAGGTTGAAGGCATATAGGTGTTTCTTGCATTAGTTTTTCAGCATTTCTGTGTGTTTGGAAATATTTATAACAAATTGGGGAATATTTAAAAGTAAATAAATCTATAAATATGTATATACATATAAATGTGTCTGTGTGTTTGTACATATATGTATGTGTGTACACTTATACACACACATACATACATAATGACACATGTGCATAGTCACCACAGCTCTCCAGGTAATAGCAAGAAGGATGCAGGAAGCAGAGTTGAGGTCCTGGAAATTGTCCTGTTTCCATATTGCTTCCTGACCCCCACAGGGATCCGTGCTCCCAGCCTGCCCTCCTAAGGGCACCTCCTTGCTCATTTCAGAGCTCCCAGCCTGACCCAGAGTTGCTGGGAAGGAGAAGCAAGAAGTCACTGCTATCCTTCCACACAGGGACCGTCTTCAGAGACCAAGAAGGTGTCTGTCTATAGATTCCCTGGCATTTATGGACAGCATGATGTGGGAAACGGTCCATGTGAACTTTCTATCCTTCTGTATCCTATAAGAGAAACACCATGTATGTGTCTTGGGGTGGAGGTGCGGAAGACCTGCAGGGGGACCCCTCGAAGGAGGAACTGGACTTGGACCCCCTGAGACCCAAGGGAACCCCCAGACAAGCTGGTCCCATGGAAATGCAGTCATCTTGGGGGCTAATGGTAAGAAAAGATGCTTCAGCTATGGGGTTTAAGAGGTACACAGCGGGGCTTCCCTGGTGGCGCAGTAGCTGAGAATCTGCCTGCTGATGCAGGGGACACGGGTTTGAGCCCTGGTCTAGGAAGATCCCACATGCTGTGGAGCAACTAGGCCCATGAGCCACAACTACTGAGCCTGCGCGTCTGGAGCCTGTTCTCCGCAACAAGAGTGGCTGCGATAGTGAGAGGCCCGCGCACCGCGATGAAGAGTGGCCCCCGCTTGCCGCAACTGGAGAAAGCCCTCGCACGGAAACGAAGACCCAACACAGCCATAAACAAATAAATAAATAAATAAATAAATAAAAAAGAGGTGCACGGCGGTGCCCAATAATCAGAGAACAATCAATACAGTTTTAGTTCTATAATGTAATTACAGAGTTTTAAAAATAATTCACATACCATAAAATTCACCCTTTTACAGTTCGATGGTTTTTCAGTATATCCACAAGTTTATGAAGCTGTCACCTCTACCTGATTCCAGAACATTTTCACCACTCCCTCAACAGCTCTGTACCATTAGCAGGCAGTTTCCATTCTCTCCTCCATCTAGCAACTGTTAATCTACTTTCTACCTCCACGGACTTGCCTATTCTGGACTTTTCTGGACTCGTACACCATGTGGTCTTTCATGTCTGGCTTCATCCCTTAGTACGCTTTCAAGGTTCAGCCATGTTAGAGCAGGTATCAGTACTTTATTCCTTTCTGTGGCTGAACAAATCGCATTTTGCCTATCCACTGGGCAGTTGGTGAACATTTGTGTTGTTTCTACTTTTTGGCTATTAAAGATAATGCTGCTATGAACATTTTATAAGCTCTGTGTGTGTATACATGTTTTCTGCTCTCTTAGCTAAATACCTTAGACTGGAATTTCTGAGTCATACGAGGAACTTCCAGACTTTTCCAAAGTATCTGCACCATTTTGCATTCCTGCCAGCAATGTACGAGGATTCTAGTTCTCCGCGCCCTCACCAACTCTTGTTTTTTTCTGTCTTTTTTATTATAACCACCCTAGTTGGTATGAAGCAGTTTTGATTTGCATTTCCTTAATGATTAATGATGTTGAGCATCTGTTTATGTGCTTTTTGGCCATTTTTATATAATCTTTAGAGAAATGTCTATTCAAATCCTTTGCATATTTTAAAATTGGGTTATTTGCATTTTGATTGTTGAGTTGTAACATTCTTTTTATATTCTGGGTACTACACCCTTATAATAATTTGCCAGTTTTTTCTCCCATCCTATGTGCTATCTTTTCAAATTCTTGATGGTGTCCTTTGAAGCATAAAAGTTTTCGTTTAAAGTCAAATTTATGTATTTTTTCTTTGCTTACTTATGCTTAGATGTCATATCTAAGAAACCATTGCCTAATCCTGGATCACAAAGATTTATACTTTTGTTTCCTTCTAAAAAATTTATAGCTTTAGCTCTTACATTTAGGTATTGGATCCATTTGAGATAATTTTTGTATATGATGTGAGGTAGAGGGTCAGACTTCATTCTTCACATGTAGAAATCCATTTGGAGCACCATTTGTTGAAAAGAATATTTTTTTCCCCATTGAAATGTCTTGGCATTTGTCAAAAATCAATTGACCATAAATTCATGGACTCCTGATTCTATTCCATTGATCTATTTTGCTATCTTTCTGCCAGTACTACACCCTCTTGATTACTGTACATAGATATTCAGTTTTGAAATCAGGGAGTGTGAGTCCTATAACTTTGTTCTTTTTTATCAAAGTTGTTTTGACTGTTCTGAGTGCCTTGCATTTCCATATGAATTTAGGATCAGTTTGTCAATTTGTGCAAAAAAGCTAGCTGGGATCTTGAGAGATTGAACTGATTCTGTAGGTCAATATGGGGAATACTGCCTTTTTAACAATATGAAGCCTTCCAATCCACCAACATGGGATGTCTTTCCATTCATTTAGGTCTTCTTTAATGTCTTTAAGTGCTTTTTTTTGTAATTTCCAGTATATAAGTTCTCCATTTCTTTTGTTAAATTTACTCCTAAGTATTTTATATCTTTCTGATGCTATTGTAAATGAAATTGCTTTCTTAATTTTGTTTCTGCGTTGTTCATCAGTATTATATAGATATAATTGATATTTTTGTATCAATATTGTATTCTGCAGTTTTGCTGAACTCACTTTATAGCTCTATTATTTTCTATGGATTCCTTAATATCCTTTGTATATGTGAAATCATGTCACCTGAAAATAGAGGTAGGTTTACCTCTTCTTTTTTGATCTTTTATTTATTTTTCTTACCTGATTGCTCTGGCTAGAACCTCCAGCAAAATGCTCATTAACAGTTGGAAGTGTAGACATCCTTATCTTGTTCTTGACCTTAGGGGAAAGGTTTCAGTCTTTCACCATTAAGTATCATGTCAGCTGGGCTATCTCCCAGATGTTTTTTATCATATTGGTGATGTTTCCATCTCTTCCCGTTTGTTGAGGGTTTTTTTTTGTTTTTTTACCAAATGGCTATATACAGCTGTTTGAAAAACACAAGGAGGAAATTTTTAGTGCAGGAAAATGGCTCTAATATGATTTAACTATGTAACTTAAAATCTTTAAATGTTATCTCATAGACATCAATTATGAATAGAGAAAAACATGGAAAGAACTAAGATGGAATTAACATTGTCTCTCTAGATGGTAAGATTATGGGTGCTTATTCTTCCTGGTAATTTCCTGTATTTTCCAATAAGTAAACATATCGCCTTTATTATCAGGGAGGAGAGATCATTGAAAAATAAATACAGTTACTCTGTGTTAGAGAGAGAAAGAGCGAGGAGCAGTGGAGAAGAAAGAGTGAGTACAACATGTGAGCCAGGGAAGCCCAGCTGTGAGACTACATCCTGTGTGGCACCCAGAGGGCTTATGTGCTGGTTTCTGGATGAGAAAATGAGAAAGCTCTGGAGCAGCTGGAACTCTTGGCGATAATATCCTGGAGGAAGATGAGGCGCTCCTGGTACTGAGTATCCAAGCAGCAGCAAGTCATGAGGGCAGGTTAGAGGGGAGAAGCAGTGAGAAGTTTCCTTTGGGGTTGGAGTGGGATCCAGCCTGGGATCCAGCCCTGTGGTGGCTCTGCCTGGGTCTGGAGTGTGAACTCGTTCCCACAGACAAGGGGAGCCATTGACCGTTGTTTTGGATGCCAGTGGAAGCTGAGCCTAGAAAGTCATGGGTTCCATGGCTTGAGAGGGCTGATAGGTCAAGTTTTAAACTCAGTTCCTCCCATTCCTGGAGGTTAAAATAAGGTTAAAATAAGAGTTGAGGACAATGTAGGAAGTGCCACATGCAGGAGCCTTGTCAGTGCACTCCCAAATGCACTCCCAAATTTCCACAGCCAGGTAAATGCCTGGACTATGTCACGTGCTCAGTAAGTTTTGTTTAAGATAAATCATTAGTCAGTTTGAGGCTATGATGCTCCTAGCCTTCCCCGTGTCCCCACCTAAACACTTTAACACTGATTTCTAAGGGCTGTCTGGAATTCTTCCACTTGAAGGATTTACACCTCTGATCTTTGCAGTGCAGGAGAATCCGATCATTGAGAACAGGGACTGTGCCTTCAACGCCTCTGTTTCTCAAAGGACTGATATCCTGATACAATCCCTGTTGCAGAGTTGAAACACAGCAACTATTTTTTGAAGCCATAAATCAGTGAAAACCCTTCCTAAGGTAAGAGTTCAACTGTCCAGAATGCAGCTCAGAAAAAAATAGACATAGAAACCCAGGTATTTTAGTTACTTGCCTTGTTTGAACCAACATGCAAAGTTCTATTCTCTGAATGTTGTCCCCAAAACCTTTGTCAAAGTCAAGAGATATTAGTCCTGCTAACTGACTTCTTTAAGATAGGGCCAACAAACTTTATTTGTGAAGGGCCAGAGAGTAAATATTTTAGACTCTGGGGTCATATGGTCTCTGTCATAATGACTCAACTCTGCTGTTTTTACACGAAAGCTGCCAGAGACAATACATGAACACATGGTCATAGTGTTCCAGTAAAAACGTATTCCTGGACACTGGAACCTGAACTGTCTGTGACTTCCAAAAGTCACAAATATTCATCTGCTTTATGTTTTACCCATTTAAATATGTAAAACCCATCCTCAGCTCATGAGCTGCACAAAAACGTTGGCGAGGTCACATTTGGCCCATGGGTCACCCTCTGCTAACCCTCACTGTATCTATTTATTTATTTATTTATTTATTTATTTATTTATTTATTTATTTTTTTGATTTTTTTTTTGATTTTTTTTTTTATATTTTTTTTTATTTATTTTTTTAACATCTTTATTGGAGTATAAATGCTTTACATTGTTGTGTTAGTTTCTGCTGTATAACAAAGTGAATCAGCTATACATATACATATATCCCCATATCCCCTCCCTCTTGGATGTCCCTCCCTCCCTCCCTATCCCACCCTTCTAGGTGACTACAAAGCACTGAGCTGATCTCCCTGTGCTATGCAGCTTCTTCCCACTAGCTATCTATTTTACATTTGCTAGTGTATATCTGTCCATGCCGCTCTCTCACTTCATCCCAGCTTACCCTTCCCCCTCCCCATGTCCTCCAGTCCATTCTCTATGTCTGCATCTTTATTCCTGTCCTGCCTCTAGGTTCTTCATAACCATTTTTTATTTTTTTTAGATTCCGTATATATGTGTTAGCATATGGTATTTTTCTCTTTCTGACTTACTGCATTCTGTATGACAGACTCTAGGTCCATCCACCTCACTACAAATAACTCAATTTCATTTCTTTTTATGGCTGAGTAATATTCCATTGTATATATGTGCCACATATTCTTTATCCATTCATCTGTTGATGGACACTTAGGTTGCTTCCATGTCCTGGCTATTGTAAATAGTGCTGCGGTTAACATTTTGGTACATGACTCTTTTTGAATTATGGTTTTCTCAGCATATATGCCCAGTAGTGGTATTGCTGGGTCATATGGTAGTTCTATTTTTAATATTTTAAGGAACCTCCGTACTGTTCTCCATAGTGACTGTTCCCTTTTCTCCACACCCTCTCCAGCATTTATTGTTTGTAGATATTTTGATGATGGCCATTCTGACCGGTGTGAGGTGATACCTCATTGTAGTTTTGATTTTCATTTCTCTAGTGATTAGTGATGTTGGTTGAGCATCCTTTCATGTGTTTGTTGGCAATCTGTATACCTTCTTTGGAGAAATGTCTATTTAGGTTTTCTGCCCATTTTTGGATTGGGTTGTTTGTTTTTTTGATATTGAGCTGCATGGGTTGCCTGTAAATTTTGGAGATTAATCCTTTGTCAGTAGCTTCATTTGCAAATATTTTCTCCTGTTCTGAGGGTTGTCTTTTCATGTTGTTTATGGTTTCCTTTGCTGTGCAAAAGCTTTGAAGTTTCATTAGGTCCCATTTGTTTATTTTTGTTTTTATTTACATTTCTGTAGGAGGTGGGTTAAAAAGGATCTTGCTGTGATTTATGTCATAGAGTGTTCTGCCTATGTTTTCCTTTAACAGTTTTATAGTGCCTGACCTTATGTTTAGGTCTTTAATCCATTTTGAGTTTATTTTTGTGTGTGGTGTTAGCGAGTGTTCTAATTTCATTCTTTTACATGTATCTGTCCAGTTTTCCCAGCACCACTCACTGAAGAGGCTGTCTTTTCTCCATTGTATATTCTTGCCTCCTTTACCAAAGATAAGATGACCATATGTGCGTGGGTTTATCTCTGGGCTTTCTATCCTGTTCCATTGATCTATATTTCTGTTTTTTTGCCACTACCATGCTGTCTTGATTACTGTAGCTTTGTAGTATAGTCTAAAGTCAAGGAGTCTGATTCCTCCAGCTCCGTTTTTTTCCCTCAAGATTGCTTTGGCTATTCAGGGTCTTTTGTGTTTCCATAGAAATTGTGAATTTTTTTGTTCTAGTTCTGTGAAAAATGCCATTGGTAGTTTGATAGGGATTGCACTGAATCTGTAAATTGCTTTGGGTTGTATAGTCATTTTCACAATATTGATTCTTCCAATCCAAGAACATGGTATATCTCTCCATCTGTTTGTATCATCTTTAATTTCTTTCATCAGTGTCTTACAGTTTTCTGCATACAGGTCTTTTGTCTCCTTAGGTAGGTTTATTCCTAGGTATTTTATTCTTTCTGTTGCAGTGGTAAATGGAAGTGTTTCCTTAATTTCTCCTTCAGATTTTTCATCATTAATGTATAGGAATCCAAGAGATTGCTGCGCATTAATTTTGCATACTGCTACCTTACCAAATTCATTGATTAGCTCTAGTAGTTTTCTGGTAGCATCTTTAGGATTCTCTATGTATAGTATCATGTCATTTGCAAACAGTGACAGTTTTACTCCTTCTTTTCCATTTGGGATTCCTTCTATTTCTTTTTCCTCTCTGATTGCTGTGGGTAAGACTTCCAAAACTATGTTGAATAATAGTGGTGAGAGTGGGCAACCTTGTCTTGTTCCTCATCTTCGTGGAAACGGTTTCAGTTTTTCACCATTGAGAACAATGTCGGCTGTGAGTTTGTCATATTTGGCCTTTATTATGTTGAGGTAAGTTCCCTCTATGCCTACTTTCTGGAGGGTTTTCATTATAAATGGGTGCTGAATTTTGTCAAATGCTTTTTCTTCATCATTTGAGATGATCATATGGTTTTTCTCCTTCAGTTTGTTAATATGGTGTATCATGTTGATTGATTTGTGTATATTGAAGAATCCTTGCATTCCTGGGATAAACCCCACTTGATCATGGTGTATGAGCCTTTTAATGTGCTGCTGGACTCTGCTAGTATTTTGTTGAGGATTTTTGCATCTGTGTTCATCAGTGATATTCGCCTGTAGTTTTCTTTTTTTGTGTGAAATCTTTTTGGCATCAGGGTGATGGTGGCCTTGTAGAATGAGTTTGGGAGTGTTCCTCCCTCTGCTGTATTTTGGAATAGTTTGAGAAGTGTAGGTGTTAGCTCTGCTCTAAATGTTTGACAGAATTCGCCTGTGAAGCCATCTGGTCCTGGGCTTTTGTCTGTTGGAAGATTTTTAATCACAGTGTCAATTTCAGTGTTTGTGATTGGTCTGTTTATATTTTCTATTTCTTCCTGGTTCATTCTCAAAGTTTGTGCTTTTCTAAGAATTTGTCCATTTCTTCTAGGTTGTCCATTTTTTTGGCCTATAGTTGCTTGTAGTAATCTCTCATGATCCTTTGTATTTCTGCAGTGTCAATTGTTACTTCTCCTTTTTCATTTCTATTTCTATCGATATGTGTCTTCTCCCTTTTTTTCTTGATGAGTCTGGCTAATGTTAACCCCCACTTTAAAAGACGAACTTGAGAGACCAGAATCAATTTCCATAGCGCACCTCATTTGTTTGAGAGATTTTTCTCTTCCCCAATTTGCACAACCAGTAGACTCTTGTTGCAAGAATTAAATAAGTGATTTGTTTTCAGAATTCAACTCATTGGCTCTGCATCCGTCCATGTGTAAGCCAGTTTGCTTTGCCCTTTCCCCCCACTTCCTTTCTAAATCCCCAGTCAGTGCACCTTTCCTCAGATCCACGTGTCTTGACGGCCAGATGGGGAGTCCACTGGCTGAACACACTGTGACCACAGGGGTGAGGAGAGCCTCGGCCGCATATAATGGCTCCCCTCTCTTAGTTCCCGAGAAAGAGCAAACTTTCTATGTGCTTCTTTTTAAAATGCAACAATGTAAAGGTCACAGAGGAGGAGACGAAACTCAGTTGTAATAAGGAAGGAGAAATAAAAAATAATGACAGAAATAAATTGTCATAAGAGGGGATACAGTTATGATTTATTGTGATATTCTACAAATTTGGAGGTGATTAAAAGCCACCTAAAATTCACATTAACAAGTCACATAAAAATGGAATTAAACTAGTGGGCATAATGTGGCAGGGTATAAAGAAAAATCATGACAGAAATAAATTGACAGAAGAATGATACTATTCAAGTTTTACTTTGTCACGCCACCCTGACAGGAGCCTAGTATTTTAATTTCAGAGTTGTGGTTGAGTTTTTGGAGTTCATTAAAGGCCCACATTAAGAATCTCATAAAAGTGAGAAGAAATTAGTGACCATAATGTGGCAGAGGAAATAAAGAAACAATAATGACAGAAATAAATTGACAGAAGAATGATACACTTAATGTTTCACTCTGACACCCTCTATTAATAGGCCGCTGCAAGCTGGAGCAAATGTCATTCATATTTTAGCCAAAGTATACCACTAATTAGGCCAGCTCTCTGCACTGGAATTAGATTTGAGATCCCTCACCTTTAGAGTGGAATCATTTGAATTCTAAAGAAAAGAGCTGGTGACAGAAAAAAAAACTTTCTACTTGGGCTTTTCTAATGAGATAAAATTCCCCCTTCTCCCCATTTCGCAGCTATAATTGCTGATTATGTTGTTACATAGCCGCGGCTCTCGGCTCTCTCCTCCCATCATTATGATCTAGTCTGGCAGATCAGGAGGCTTCAAACGCAGACTGGAGTGGTTTGAGCCTAATTTAGTGCTCATTTAGGCCGCAGGTACCACACAAGGTAAACACTGTATTGTTATAATTAATTACCCCTTAGGCCTTGCCAGGCCATCTCTGTTTCAGCTGACCCTTATCATAATAAGGCTTCCGGGCACATTGTATTTCGTTTGACAGATTAATTAGAAATTCAGCCGTGGAGGTACAAAGCAACTCGGTCATGAATATTTAAATGGCCTGACACAAAAAATCATGAAAGGGCTGCTGAACTACATGACGGACAGGGGATATTAGGCAAGTGACTCTAATCAATAATCTCTTGATCTCTTACATATTAATACACTGCCTGCTGTTATTAAGCTCCGTAATAAGGAAGGGGAGAGAAAGTTAGTGTAGCTCTGCTGTAGGCCTCGGTGAGGCCCCCAGTGGCTACGTTAACTGGCTGGGAAAATGCACAGAGGAGCGGGCCTCAACCTCCTCAATCTAATCCAATCTTAAGGCATGGCAGCTCTGAGTAGCGCCGACCGGATAATTATTGGCACTGACAAGGTGAGGGCGTTTGCAGGCAAATGAGCTCGGAAGCAGGCGATGTCCCCAGACCACCCAGCGCAGGGCACGTGCTACAGCAGCCCGCGCTGCTGGGCCGCCTTGTCGGGGCTCGATCGGGGGTCCCCGGGGGTCCCGGAGCCCTGCCCAGGCCCAGGCGGGGGGCGGTGGCCGGGCCGGGGCTCCCGGGCCTGCTGTCGGGGCCACGCTGACACCGAGTCACGAGAGCCAGTCGGCCTCCCTTTGCTCATCTCTTCCGACGCCCAGGCCGCTGAGTGAATTAAGTAGTGGAGGCAGCTGAATATCATCTAAATTCATTAAGAGTGAGTCCTCCCAGCCCAAAGCAAGCCGCGCGCTCTGCCACTGCGGATGCCCCCTCGGCCCACGTGGGCCTGGTGCTGTCGCCTCGTATCTGCGGACCTGCTGCTGATGAACCCGGGGCGCAGGCGACCAAAGGACCAGGACCACGGCAGCGGCGGCGGCCGTTGGAAGCTGCCCCGCCGTGGGCCCTATCAGCCCAGGGGCTGTCGACGGGGCTGACCTTGCCCGCTGCCCCTCCAGGCACGTCTACATGTCCATGGAGGGCCTCGCCGGGCACTTCTACTGTCTTCTTTGCAGCCATCCAGGAATTCTTTCCTAACTGGAAAAAAGCGACCACTGCTAGCCTAGCCCATGTCTAGGAATGGGGGACTTGTTAAAGAACTTGATTTCTGAGCTTCCACCTGGGGAGGCATGGAGCTTGGTTTGGTAGCAGGAGCTGGCCAAGTATGAGAAGACGGAGGGATTTGCTTGTCAGTGCCCAAGGGAGAGGCAGGAAAAGGAGAGGCAAGAGGGGCGTGTCCAAGCTCGGATTTCGGTGGTCGGATCCTGAGCCCTGGAATTAACGGAGAGATGTGTTTAAAAGAATAGGGGGTCGAATACTTCTGGGCGGTGCCCACATTCCCATATATCCCAGTGCAGAAAAGTCTGACCCTCCTGAGAATGAGTTTCCTTTGCTTGCACAATTTTTTGCTTTGTTTTATTTTTTTTAAGTGGGAATTAAAGAAAATAAATAATTTTCATGCCTGTGGCAACACAGTGCAGAACATAAGGGAAAAAGAAAAAAGAGCCAGTGAAATTTAGTGGA
Organism: Monodon monoceros; assembly: GCF_005190385.1. NCBI lineage: Eukaryota > Metazoa > Chordata > Mammalia > Artiodactyla > Monodontidae > Monodon > Monodon monoceros. The sequence continues at coordinate 78,509,932 of NW_021703781.1, forward strand.
AACAGGAAGCCTGAGCCATTCTGGGGCCGTGAGGCCCCTGAAATGCATGGGCACCTTAGGGATAGGGTCTGCCCAATGTGAACTCACCTCCTAATTGTGGAAGAGGGGACCCGTGCCAGCCTGGGAGACTCGCGTGTCTCTCTGGACCGCAGCCCATTGTATTTAAGGTCCTTTCCTGTTTCTCCTGGTCTCTGTCCTCAAGTGGCCCCCAGGCTAGCAGGGACTCACGCAGTCCACGGAGGGCTCTGGAATTTGTAACCCAAACCACCGAGCTCAGCCTGAAGGAGCTCTGATCGTGGATCCAATTCCAATCCCTCAGAAGATGCAACACACAGGGAGGGCCAGGAGCTGCCCGAGCCCCATTGTGGCCACAGCAGGACACCTACCGGCCGCATGGGTTTCCACACAGCCCCCAGCCTCAGTTTCCCCATCACACTTGCTACCCAAGTTTGCCCTGAGCACTAAATGGCCATCCCGTTCTCGAGCGCCTTGTCACGCAAAACACTGTCTGTCACTTGTTCCCGTTAACGATGACCGTTCCAGTTTATCCCACATCGCTCCTGGAGCCCCTTCCCAGGTGCTCTCAGCACTCCCGCGCGGTCCTTTCCTCTGTGACTCCCTTTAGCTCTTTCTGTTTAATTAAAGTGTAGCTGATTTGCAGCATTGTGTTAATTTCTGCTGTACAGCAAAGTGATCCACTTATATGTATATATACATTATTTTTTTATATTCTTTTCCATGATGGTGTATCATAGGACACTGTATACAGTTCCCTGTGCTATACAGTAGGAGCTTATTGTTTATCCGTTCGATATAAAAGCTTACATTTGCTAATCTCCCACTCCATCCCTCCCCAGGACCCCTCTTTTTTTATATATAATTTTATTTATCTTATTTTCTTTATTTTATTTTTGGCTGGGTTGGGTCTTTGTTGCTGCGCGTGGGCTTTTCTCTGGTTGCGGCAAGCAGGGGCTACTCTTTGCTGTGGTGCGCAGGCTTCTCATTGCGGCGGCTTCTCTTGTTGTGGAGCACAGGTTCTAGGCATGTGGACTTCAGTAGTTGTGGCACGCGGGCTCTAGAGTGAGGGCTCAGTAGGTGTGGCGCACGGGCTTAGTTGCTCCGTGGCATGTGGGATCTTCCCGGACCAGGGCTCAAACCCGTGTCCCCTGCATTGGCAGTTGGATTCTTAACCACTGCACCTCCAGGGAAGCCCAAGCCCCTCCTTCTTGGCAACCACCAGTCCTTTAGTTCTTAGCTGGCTTTGTGTTTGATTCCTGCCATGATCCTCTGTACTTTCCCACATCTTCTGCTGTCTGCTTCATTCCCCAGTGTTCCGGGAGCTCATCAAGGCCAGGGCTGGGGGTGAGGCCCCTTGCAGCACCCTGGGTGTTCAGGACTGTGCGTGGCAGGTAGGCGTGCTGCTGGCTGCACCCAGTGTGGAAAGCCCTGCCGTCTTTACCTGCGTCTAGGGACTTGCACAAACAGCCCCACTCTGGGCTTCAGCTCAAAAAGGGAGTAGATAATTAGGAATAAAGAAAAACAATCCCAGGGTGACTGCCAAGTTAAATACTCAAGTGTAAAACTTGCAAGAATTGTTCTACTGATAATGATAATAATAATAACAGCAATGATGACAGTGATCATTTCTACCCTAGCTGTTCGGTTTATAAAAACATTACTAAAAGGTATAGCTCTGGGAATGAGTTCCTGTACCTCCATCTCATTATGGCCAAATCGTAATGAAGTGCAAGCCAAGAAGCAAATTCATTGCAAATTATATAAAAGGTTTGGGGCCAAAATGAAGCTGTTAAAAACCACATCTGTAAAAATGGTATAATTATTATGGGTGGGTAAAAATCTGGCAAGAATTATTTTCTTAAATAAGGCGTAAAGGAGAACAGATGTGCTATAACTGACACTTTTTTTTCTGCAGTTTCAGGATTTCTGCAAAAAGAAAAAATTTGATCCGGTTTATCAGATTATCCTATTTATTACAGCGCAGCTAGGGCTACAGAAAACCCTTTTGTCTCCTTTTCATCCCCAGGAAAAGGAAGGCAGTCCAAAGGAACCAGGTAAGTTTGCTTGATGGCAGAAGAGCTCCGTCAGTTCGGAGAAAGGCGTATTGAATGGCGGGTTGAAGGAAGGGTGGAAGAATAGAAAGGTCTGCTGAAGATTCAGGGACAGGAGGGGAGGTGACAATAAGCTCTAAGCAGAAAACTGAAAAGGCAAAGGAGGACCGGTGTGTCAGCATCGGGATGGAATGGGAAAAATGGCCAAAGACAAAGACAGGCAACTTAAGTCTGGAAATAATTATGGTGCAGCAAAGACAACTGAATTCCGTATTAGCTTGGTCAATGTCTGCAGTTGGGGGAGGTATTTGGGTTGGGTTTGCTTTTGGAGCTTAGCAACATAAATTTGTTGTCCCTGAACTATTAAATATAGTGGACACATGTTGGCAAAGAGGATCCAGAGAGGCATGGAACTTATTAAGGGACAGCCTATGAAATAATCACCTAAATGGGCCCACTGCACGATTTTAATATCCCATGACAACACTCAATTGTCAAATTCAGCTAGAGTGTCCAGGATGCTACTAAAATTAAGCCAGAAATTCCTGGATTTATTCTCTCTCTTTTTTTCCCCTTCAGTTAGGAACAGGAAATGCCAGTAAGCTGTGAGAATCTAAGCAAGAAATAAGAAACTGGGAAGAAAAAAGGATAGTCTAGCATTTTATGAGATTTCTGCCATTAAATCTATAACAAACGTCTTTCACCTACCCTCGATAAAGAGGCAAATGTGGGATTTTAATTGGACTTTTGGTTTTTCTTCATTTGATTTAAACCAAGGTAGAATTTCAAACAATAACACAGGAACACCTGGTTAACAAGTTAGATGCTACGCAGAGTTGTAAATTGTGGTTTTAATAGTTGCTCACGGGGGGATTTAAAAGGGTCTCATTGTTCTGTTTGTCAGATATTTTAAAAAATCACCAACTACTGGGATTTAAAAGCCACGCACCTGATTTCAATGCAACTCAGATCATGAAATTTAATCATGTGACCCCACTTGTGGCCGTTTATACGGGGGTGACTCACAGCCCGTGATGGGCTTTGCAAGTTCTCCGAAGTCATCATCCAGCTTCAAGTTGGAAGAAATCTAATCATTTCATCTTTCTAAGCAAATAGGGAAGATTTGGGGTGTCAGCATCTGGTAAAGCCATGGGGATGTAGGTGTGTGTGTATGTCCACATATGCTCGTATCTGCCCACTCAGCATCGTTTGTCGGTGTGAACTCGAAGGCGTGTAAATGTTTGGCTGGGAAGTTCTCCTCTTTCTCTTTTGGAAAAACAAATGTACGTTCCCCAAGCGCAGACTCCAGACTTCTTCGGGTGGCTCACAGGTTTTCCTTTCCACCAGCTCCTTCCTTGGCAGCAGGGGGCCAGCCCTGCCTGGAAGCCTGAGTGGGGTGACCCCATATTTTAAAGTGACGGTTTTCAAACCGCCTGCATGACTTTTGCCCTTCCCTCCCAGCTGTGGCCACCACCCGGCCGCTGCCTCCCAACCTGACCCTGAAGGGCAAACATGGAGAACAAAGACTGGTCTCATTGCTTCTCTCTGACGGAACCAGGAGCTCGGTGGAAATTGCCCACAGAGATGCCCTTGTGAGAAGCGCTCTCCAGCCCCTGCCCTCCCCCCCCCCCTTCCATCACCTCATCCTTCTTTTCTTTCTCTTCCTATGGCCGGCCCATCGCAGCCCAGCCCGGGAGAATGGCCATCGTGCGCCTCCTCGGATGGCTCCCGAACTGAATCCCTGCAGCCTGAAGCCCAGGGCATCATAAGGATGGGGGGCACGAAGGGGCTCCAGAGAGGCCTTTACGTGGAGGCCACCCCGTTGCAAACCACTGCTTTAGGATGAGCAAGTTGAAGCCCAGAGAACCGGGGTGTAGCCTGGCAGGGGCGGGGCTGGGCCAGAGCCCGGGTGTCCCCACTGTCCCTGTCCTGCGTCGTGTGCGTGGAGAGGCCACGCCTGGCCGCCCATCCCTCCGTGGTCCTGCCGGCCCAGGGGCAGGTTCCGACTTCCAGGCATTCCTTCTGGGAAACTTCCTCCTGGAAAAAGGCCTCGGCAAAAAGGGAAGGTGTCCTACTGCGGGGCTGTGCAGAGGCCAGAGCCTCCGCTGAGCCAGGGAGGGGCTGCCAGGGAACCCGGAATTTCCCGTCTTCAGCTGTTTGCCATCATTTTGGTCTCCTGAGGCCCAGGGCCTCGCACACAGTGGGCGCCCCGTTTCTCTCACACGGTGGGTACCGGCTACCTCCCAGGCACCGGCGCCCAGCATTCGCTTAGTCGGTCCGTCTGAGCACAGTCTGCCCTGCTCCCTGTCAGAGCCTGCGTTTATGGCATCTCTCTGCTTCACAGGAGGACATGCCAGGCGAGCTGGCCAGAAGGTCAACAGATGCTGTCACATCCCACTGAGACAAGGAGTTGGGCATGAAAGAGCAGCGCGGCCAGACGAGAAGGGCAACTCGTTCTGTGAGAAACATCGTTGGGGTGAGGCCTGCTCACCAAAGACCTAATCGGTGATGAACAGGTCACCCAAATCGACGTGACCTCCACCACCACAGTGGGCAAGGCAGACCTGTGCGGGCTGTCTGCGATTCTTCAGGCGTTCCTGGACTCAGGTCCCTGTCACCGAGCGGCCCCACCTGGGCTCTCGTGAGGGGAGATGTGGTTCTTACAGAGGTCTCCTCCCTCCTGTCAGCTGAGCCGTCACCGGTCATTCCCCCTCCACAGGGTGAGAGATGTATTTTGTCAATTGGATCTTTGAATTCTTATGATTCATTTTAACTTTGGATTCTGCTATGAGGAAATAAAGTTTCCATGGTGACGTTAGATGGGCACTGTGTTTCCTTTTGCACAGAGTCAGATGCTGCCTTAAGAGATACCTTGACCAACAAGGACCTACTGTACAGTGCAGGGAACTCTACTCAATATTCTGTAATAACCCAAATGGGAAAAGAATTTGAAAAAGAATGAATATATGTGTATGTATAACTGGATCACTTTGCTGCACACCTGAAACTAGCGCAAATTGTAAATCAACTATACTCCAATAAAATTTAAAAAAAAAGAAATTCTGTGAAAACCCAGTGCCCAATGTCAAGGCTGTGCCTTGTCCAAGCTGGGTGATGGCAGATCGTTTATTTGCTTTGAGATTCATTTGCCTCATCTTCAAAATGGGAGAATGATAATATTTTCATGAGGTTGGTGAAGACTCCATGAGACTTTTCTGGGAAGAAACCTAGCACAACACTTCCCCATCCCAAGGGCTCAGTAAAAGCTGCATCTCTCTCCTCTCCGACCTCAGGCACAACTCATGGGCAGAGATCAGACAGACAAGGAGGATGGCGTGCAGAATGGCAAAGGTTCGCCCATCTCTCCTTTGGGCAGATGGATTTCTCAGAGTTTTTCAGGATGAAATTGAGCACCTACATATCCTTCAGGTTCAAGGGGCATCTAGTTGACAGTGCACTAGAGCCTTGATTTCCTCCAGGACTTAGCCCCTGGTTGGAGGTAGCTACACAAAGGGCCATGATCCTGGCTGAAGGGCTTCCACAACCAAAATCTTGTTGTTTTCCGCCATAAAGTTGAACATCTGATTGGCTGAGCCAAGTCCAAGTACACAGAGTGGTTCACATTTCCATTTTTTACCCTGCTGTTGGGTATTACGTTGACACTGGCCCAGCCACTGGTCCCAGAGGCCCAGGCTCAGGGCCTGTCTCCAGCACAAGATTTTGAGTCAACGTGAGTCTCTCAAGAATGTTTTTGGTAACAAGGGAGCCACGGTGCCAAGGTCCATGGGGGGACACGGGGAGCACTTATGGAAGAGCCCATAGTTCAACCTGGCTCGGCCTCAGGGTCAGGGACCTGGGTGGTGGACGAGGTTGGGCAGGCGTGGGGTCACAGGTGGTGGGAGGGAAGCTCAGCCACAGGGACTTTATGGGGCTGGCAGGAGTTGCCAGCGAAGGCCTGGAGGGCAGAGGGTGGCCATGAGGTTTCCAGCTACAAGAACACTGTGGCACCTCTTCCAGGAAGCCCACCAGGCCTGTGCTGCCCTTGGCCGGGCCTGCAGTGATGCAGGCTGGGAGGGGGGTGGAGGGTGCTAACTGCCCTTAAGGGAAACTGGGCACTTGTCACTGGGTCCCCAGGCCAGAACACAGCGGGACCCCACCGATTCCTGGCTCCTGACTGAGGATTTTGGTGTTCCTACGAAAGTCCCTCAACAAAGCAACCCTTGCCTGGTGCAGGGAAAGGAACAGGAAACTCTAGCTCCCCTGCTCTAGGGGCAGCTCCTACATCTTCCAGGGGCCTGGAGTGAGCATAGCCAACTCCTAGGGCTTAACTTGGTCCAAGTTCCTGATGGGGCCAACGCAAAGCAGGTTTCAGCCCCGGGAAGAAAAGAGCCTACAAACATCTGAGTGAGACACCTTCATGAGTCTGGACAGGAATAAAGCTTGTATGCCAGACTTTTTCCTGCACAGCCCTGAGAGCCAAAGAGCTCTAAGGCTCCTGAGATTCTCTGTGTGTGTGTGTGTGTGTGTGTGTATTATTTATGTGTATGTGTGTGCTCTATATGTGTATGTGTGTGCCCTGTATCTGTGTATATGTGTGCATGCATGTGTACACACACGTGCACGTGTGTATACATGTGCGTGGGTATGTAGATGTGCACATGTGTATATGTGCAGTGTGCGTGCACATGTGAATTGTGTCTGTCTGCACATGTATATGCGTGTGTGTATGTACGTGTGCCTGCATGCGTGTTTAATTATTTTACACTTTCATTGACATGTGATGTGAGCTGTATATGCTCATTTCCAGGCCAGATTAATAGTGACAGAGGAGTCAAAAATATAGCTCAGAATCATTTGTGACTGTGCTGTTTTCATTCCTACATAAATTTTTTTTACATTAACATTCACTAAGGACATCTTAGCGTCTGGTTCAGCTCTCCTAACTGCCCACCTGGCCCCGGCCCTTGGCCATCTAGTCGGCATCTCAAGCCGAACTTCTGATGTCTCCAACCCGCTCCTCCCCCACTTTTCCTTCCCTCTGTCCCCAGGGCTCAGGCCACATGCCCCGTGCAGACCTGTCTCAGTTCTCTGCCCGTAAATGTCCCGCTCGGGACCTGCCTTTCCATTCTGCAGCCATGGCTGTGAGTCGAGTCAGCACCATCTTTCTTCAGCGGCACCGTCCACCTCTCAGCACCACTCTCGGTTCACAGCCGCCGGTGCTCTCACAGGGATGTACAGCTAGCATGGTAATCCTCCGATCGAGAATCTCCAGGGCTCTCTCATCACCGTCAGAGTCAAGCGCCGATCTGACCATGACCCACTGCTCCCACCTGCCGCCCTGCCTGGCCTCGCCTGCAAGCCAAGGTCACTTCTGCTCCAGCGTTTGACCCTGAGTTTCCCTGGGTCCAGAATGCTTTTCCATCACCTTTGCTGGGCTGATTCCCTCCACTCTGGACAGAGAGGTCCTTCCCAGCAACCATCCACTCCTGTCCTTGTCAAGAAATATTCTGTCCTCCCACAGCTCTCACGGCTCTCGGACATGATTGTATTTGTATGTTTTTGCATCCACAGGTAGAACGTGAGCCCTGTGACAGCAGGGCATGGTCGTGCCATCTCCCTGGTGCACAAGGCAGCACCTGGCATGGTGCAGGGACTCAGTGAATAGTTGGTGAATGGATACATGAGGGAATGAGCCATCCTGTAAGGCGGGCAGTACCAGTCCATCTATGGAGAATGTAACTGAGGCTCAGAGAGGTCTAGCATCTTGCCCGTGGTCACACAGCTTCCACGTGGCAGAGCCTGGATGTAAATTGTTTCTTCCACTTTAAAGCCAGTGCTCCCCCTTGACAGTGCTATGCACAATGTGGAAGCCAAGGATTCTAGATTTTTCTTCAGCTGCTGGGGTTCCACTCTCAGGTCAGGAAGCCAGCTGGGTTCAGAAGCTGTGCAGGAGGGTCTCCTCCTCGCCCCCACAGATACTCTTGCCCACCCTCAGAGTCCTGCTCTTTCCAACAGCTAGAAAATTCACCTCAACCTTCCAACCTTGCATAGGGAAGCATGTGAGGCAGTATATTAAGTTTGGAGTTTTGACACACTTTTTTTTTGACATGACGTCGTCAACTTGCCTATGATCAAATATCATGCTGTTTTCTGGACAGTTCACAGTAACTTCTGTCTTTATCAATCCTGTGGTTATTTCCGTGCAGATCTTTTGGACAAAAGCACATCACCTCACCTGCCTTGTTTTATTACTCTCTTTCCTCTTGTAGCCTAAGAGTTACTCTCAGCCCCACAAGGAAAATCTGCAGTTTCCCCAACGCGGCAGCATTGGACGGTGGCGAGAGGCTTGCCCGAGGTGCTGGTTCCCGGTGCAGCTGTTCTAGAGCTGAGCAAAGTGCATTTGCAGGACTGACTTCAAGGCAGTTAACGAAGTACGAGAGCATCAGTACCTCTACATGTTGGCTTTAAACACATATTTATAATTCTCTGGCTCAACGGTTACTCTCCAGAGTGAATCGGGGCTGCTGAATGCTCGCCTTCTGTTTCCCCTCCTCCACAGCTTCCTTCATCGCCTTCTCTCTCTTCCATCTCTTTGTCCTCCTCTCTCTCTCCTCCTTCTCTTTCTCCATCTGTCCTTTTAATAATATCTCCATTTTCACGTGGCTGTACCTTCTCGCCCGGGAGATGATGGCAGTTCTGAGGGGCAGGAATGGATTCTTCAGCACGAGAACTCAATGGTCCAGGTCTGTGTAGACTCACATCCATAGCTTGGGTACCACATTTGGGTTGCTTTGTTCACTTTTCCTTTTCAGTTTTCTCCTGTGCAGGCAGGGCATGAAGAGAGGTACACGTGATCTCCTTGTGCATGTGTGTTCTTTTCCTTGATTCGACCCAGGCTCTCCATTCGACGGGTGCCGAAGGAAGCAGAATGCACCTGAATTACTGTACAGTACGAGGGAATTTAATTAAGAATATACACATTAGAATTGCGGTGGGATTGCCTATTTAATGTTACTTTATTAAGCCTTCTATCAAACCCTTTTTTATGTATATCAGTTGATATACAATTAATCTGTTCTTTGGTGAGAAAAAAAAATAGCACCTGAGGTGGATGAAAACTGTCAGATGATAATAATTATAAGCAGCTGTTCACTTGTAGCACCTCTGGCCGACATGGGGGATGCTGTGAGCTACCAGAGTCCTCACAACAGCCCAGCTCATTAGACTTGACCTTCCCAGCTGGGGATTTCATTTGTGTTTTTTTAATGGGTTTGTATATCGCAAATCACAACACCTTATGAAGACGGAGTCTTTGTAGCTGTAACAACAGAGAGCAGGCAAGTTGACAAAAAAGCCACGGCTCCGGCAGACTGGCAGGGTACCGCCGTACTGCAGGTAACTTTTCAGCCACTGGCTGGGGAAAGGCGTGCCACCCCACATCTCAGCTGAGATAAATGCCTTTCCTTAGCTTTGAAGCATCTCGACTCGGTGCAGCCACCAGCGGTAAAAGAGTAATTGCTAAGTCCTGATTGCACTTTGGAGCATGATGACAGTCCACTTACAGCCAGACCTCCAAACCCACAGGAGCCCCAATTTCCAGCAACACCTCGTCTCCAGGCGTGGGGTCTTCCCGAGGACCACCTCGCCGCTGCACGTATCAGATGCCCTTGGAAGCGCAGATCAGATACAGATGGAGGCGCCGGGAGAGGTGGAAGAATCTTTGAAAGAGCATCTCTGGTTTTCTCTTTTCCTTTCCATTTATGTTTGTAATAAACTCACTCTCATACAATTAGCCTCAATTGTTTTTATATCTTTGGAGGCGATAACACAAGCAATCTGGGGAATTCGGTAGTAATCCATATACCTGTGTTCATTTACCCAAATCACTATGGCTACAGCCGGGGCAAACGGTTTACGTGAGACTTCGAGAGCCTCTTTCCAGCTGCTAATGACCTTTCTGTTCCTCGAGTAGTACCAACAAACCGAGAGGCTGCCCACGCCGTTAAAGCCAATTGCCTCTCAAGTTACTGAGGGGCTGGAGCGTCTCCTCATTTATTTTCTCTCATCTGATGTAACTCACATGCCACTTTCTTGTCTTTAAAGAAGGGGAAAAACTGTGGATTATTGATTTGCTTCTGAACAGAAGACCAACCTAAAAGCCCCGATGAATTGTCACTCATTATTGAAATTACTGAACACTAATTAAACTGGCAGCTCAAATCCCAGCAGGCCACACTGATCTGGAGCTGAAATTCAGACACTTGGGCAGCAGAAGAGAGAGAGAGTTAGCAGCCACCGGGACTGTAATAAGCTTTGCATTAATTTTTGCTTCTTAAAGGCATACAGCCCTGTTTGCGCTGGCCTGGACGGCTGCCGCCCCAGCTAAGGTGCTGAGGTCCCATTCCTGTTTTGTTTTGTTTTGTTTTTTCTGCAGGAACCAGTGATTCAGATCTGTCTCAGAATTTTGCAGTGAGGCTCAGCCCTGCTCCCCTGTGAGGGCAGTGCAGGACCCCGAAGCAGAGAGCAAGACGTCTCCCAGGCACAGGAAGGCTGGAAATCTGGGTGAGGAAACTGAGTCAGCCTCGAAGGGGAGCGATGACGCTGGCCTCCCGGGAAACAAACAAGGCCAATTCGCATTTCCGATTCATCCAGTCTGATTTACTTTCTAAAATATGCCTTGGCCTATTTTCACAGCTGCACAAACTCCAAGTCAATCATGCATGATCGTGGTTAATCCACCTCCTTTGGCTCTAAGTAGTAGACCCTCATTTGTTCAGATTCAAGGGGGGCTGGTTCTGGGGAAGGGGCTGGTCTGAGGCTGAAATTGAGAGTTAATGTCGTAGAGTCAGGGGAAAAAGCAGAGCTAATTGGGCCTTTAGAAGGCCTCGAGTACACAGCCAAGGTATGGGCAGGAAGGAGGTGGTGGGTGACAGTCTCTTGGCCAGGGATATGCAGACAAGGGTGTCTTGCCTGAGCGATTTCTTCTTCCCTAAGAAATTCGTTGAAAAGCAGAAATGTACAGAGTGCAGAGCAGCTTTATCTGTGAGGGCCAACAACTGGAGACCACCCAGCTGTCCATAGGCAGGTGTGTGGACTGGAAACCACCCAACTGTCCATCGGTAGGTGTGCGCATAAGCAGACTGTGATATAGCCACACAATGCACCCCAACTCAGCACCAAAAGGGAGTGAATTATGGAAACAGACGACAGAAGAGTCAGTTTTCTTTTAAAACAGGGCTATTTGGGAGCAGTCATTCACACTATAGTATGAATTGACCTATCCGAGTACTTTCCTCCAGAACCATGAAAGAACGTGCATTTTAAAGAAGATGAAGAGGATGAAAATGAAGAAGCAGCACTGGAGGAAGGGTCATTCTGAGAGAGGGGACAACACAGGCTGCGTCACTCTTAGGTGACGACCATAACCCCCACACCATCTTAAAAATGAGCTGTTTCGGGCATTTAAGACTTGGAATTCCTGAGTTTTTGTCAAAAACTGGTTAGACGGCTTCCCTGGTGGCGCAGTGGTTGAGAGTCCGCCTGCCGATGTGGGGGGCGCGGGTTCGTGCCCCGGTCTGGGAAGATCCCACGTGCCGCGGAGCGGCTGGGCCCGTGAGCCATGGCCGCTGAGCCTGCGCGTCCGGAGCCTGCGCTCCGCAACGTGAGAGGCCACAGCGGTGAGAGGCCCGCGTACTGCAAAAAAAAAAAAAAAAGACTGGTTAGACCCACTCCGTACAGTTCTCACGGTCCGGTTCGGCCTGGGTTCACACAGGGACAAGGAGGAAGGAACTCATGAATGGGGCTTCTCAGCAGCCCAGGAGCCCCAGGCGGGCATTTCCTGAATTTTGGAGGAACAGCTCACAGGCCGCTGGACCACCTGCCTTGTTGGAGCTTCACTTTCTCAGAGAGAAGCAAACAGCAGAGTTCTGAACCCCTCAGAGAGCGGGCCGCCATCATTGCCATGGAAACCAGGCCTTTGGCAAGACTGGCATTTCCCTTTGGCCAGGGCAGACTGCTCCGGGAGCATGGGAGTCAGGCCCTGGAAGGCATGATTATTCCAAGAACCAGAGTAGGAGGGTGCAGTGATTCCAGGCTGGGGCCCTGGGGCCACACTTTCAGGGGTCCAGCTGTCTGGTCTTGGGAATGTTACCTAAATCGTTTTTCCTCTCTCAGTGTCCTCATCTTTAAGTTTCTGACAGTCACGTTACCTTAAAGATGAAATGAAATAATCTCTATAAAACTAACACAGCACCTGGCCTGTAGTAAAGTGCTCAGTAAAGACTTTGGGTTCTTGACCCTTGACCCTGGGATTTTTCTCTGCTGTGCTGATGGCTTGTAGCAATTATATGTATGTTTTGCTCAGTTGCTGGGCAGTCATCATGTCATGCTACCTGGTGAGGGTCACGCTATTCATCCATGTTTCCACACATGCCACCCGCACTTTCCACCAATCAGTGATGGGCTTCTCGTGTCTTCTCACAACCTCTTCTACATCTTCTCTATGAATTTATTTATTTACTTAGTTGTTTATTCATCTGTCTCATTCAGAGCATGATGAGTACTACAACATGTCTTTCTTTTAGAAATCCATGCCCAGCTTTGTGTGTTCCATTCTTATTCAGTGTTTACCAAACACGTGGTATCGTTAACTTAAACTTCATCCCGTCCCATTGCTTGAGGTAGCTTGCAAAATTGTGTTGTCAAGGTGATGGTGATGATGACAGCCCACATTTACTGAGCCCCATTGGTACCCTAATCCCCACCTCACAAACACACACACACACACACACACACACACACAAATTATTTAACTCTAAAACATAGGTAATTATTGTAGTTTTATAGACATAAAGCACAAGGAAGTAAAGTTACTTTCCCAAGGTCACACAACCAATAGTTAGGAGAGAAAACACAAATAAAAAACATAAAGACATTAGATCAAAGGGAAAATAAATTTTGAACAGCAAAATGGAGCCAGGCTAATGTACGGTAAATGGATGTTGTAATGTCTTTCACAGCCACTAGAGTTAGCTCATAAAGATCTATTTTTCCCAGCAGCCAAGGCAATAGGGAGAGTATGGTAAGTTATGAGACTCACCTTGACCGTAAAATGAAAGATACTGGTTTCTTGGGAGAAGGGCAGATTTTTGGCGTGATAAATGTCGAGATCCACGCTGATTTCCAGGGTTGGTACTGATACCCTAACAGGGACAGTCTGGACTTGTAGGAATCTTAAAGCCAAAGAATGAACAAAGCAGAAAAAATGACTCATTGTATATACTTCATGTTACTTCCCTTCTTTTTTTTAAGAAAAATTATGTTTTTAAAGTCAAACATTTTATTTTCACAGCCACTATTATTTCCACGTGACTCTAGTATTTTATGTGGATCTTCCACAAAGTGAATTACAAATGTGTCATCTTTGATTGTTCACTCAATCCACCTGTATTTTGACCCTTTTTTTCCTTTACTAGATGGGGAGTAGTATCTTTCATGTCTACTATTTTGTTGATAAACATTAAAATTTAAGCATATATTCTAGCAAAGATTAAATTTGAATGGATAAGAACCTTAGCACACTTCTGTTTCCTCCCAAACCTTCTCCTAACTCCCTATTATTGACTCTAGTATTTTATGTGGATCTTCCACAAAGTGAATTACAAATGTATCGTCTTTGATTGTTCACTCGATCCACCCATATTCTGACCCTTTTTTCCTTTACTAGATGAGGAGTAATATCTTTCATGTCTAATATTTTGGTGATAAACCTTAAAATTTAAGCATATATTCTAGCAAAGATTAAATTTGGATGGATAAGAACCTTAACACACTTCTGTTTCCTCCCAAACCTTCTCCTAACTCCGTATTATTGTCTGAAAGTTTATTTTGAGTTTATTGATACATGCTGTCTTTGTCATCTTGGGCTATCATTATAAAATGACAGACTAGACTAGGCCTGAACAAACAACAGATATTTAACTTCTTTCAGTTCTGGAGGCAAGATGTCCCAGGTATGGCAGGGTTGGTTTCTGGTGAGAGCTCTCTTCTGTCCTTAGGGACAGCTACCTTCTCACTGTGTTCTCACATGGAAAGAGAGAAAGAAGGAGGAAGAGAGAGAGAGAGAAATGGAGAGAGAGAGATGGAGAGAGAGAGAGAAAGAGAGAGAGAGATAGGGAGAGGGAGAGAGGGAGAATTCTATGGTATCTCTTCTTATAAGGACACTGATAATATAGGATCAGGGTCCCACCCTTAGGATCTCATTTAACCTTAATTACTTCCTTAGAGCCCTCATTCCCAAATATAGACACATTGTGGGGTAAGGATTCAACATATGAATTTGCAGTCACACAAATATTCATTCCGTAACACATACCTAAAAGTTAATATCTTTATTATTGTTTCATTATTATTACTATTTTATTTGAATGTCAGTTTTTTTAATCTTCCAAAATATTATTTATTTACTTATTTATTTTTTGCTCTTCACCATGTATTGCTGAATTTCAGTACTTTCTTTGTGTGTGTTTTGTTTTTGTTTTTGTTTTTCTGCAATGCATCTCTAAGTATTTTTTGTCAGGGATTTGAATTTCTAAATTTTTTGTCTGTCTGAAAATATTCTTATTTTAACCTCATCTTGAAATGTAACTTGAAGGAATATAGACTTTTAGATTCAAAATGCTTTGTCTTTGGTATCTTGAAGATGTCATTTCATTATTTACTGGTCTCTTTTGTAGCTGATGAGAAGTTTACATCAACTGGATTATAGTTATTTGTAAGTAATCTGTGTTTTCCCTCTGGTAGCCTCTTTACTTTTCTCTTCATCTTTGATGTTCTGCAATTACATTGTGCTATTTCTGGATGTGGGTTCTTGTGTATTGATCCTGTGTGGTGTTTGGTTGGATTTTTAAATCTAATTCACTTCATGCCTTGATTCTGGAAAATTCTGTCATCAGTTCAAATATTGCCTCACTATCATTTATTTATTTATTTATTTTAACCCTCCAAATCTGGAGGATGTATGTATGTTGGACCTTCTGAATATACCTTCATTCTCCTTTACTGGCTTTCACGGATTTTTGTGTCTCTGACCCTCTGTGCTAGAGTCCAGGTAATTTTTTTTTGGTTCTGTCTCAAGGTTAATTAATCATTTATCAACAGTGACTTACTATTTACTCATCTATTTTTTCCATAACTATACTTTTCACTTCCACAATTTCTAATTGGTTTTATTTTGTGTAGCTCTGGCTTCTTGTCTCATAACCACCTATCTTTTTTCATAACTACTTCTTACTCTTTCATTATATGCACGAGTGTTTTTTTTAATCTTGCGGAGGCTTTAACAATTACTTATTTTGAAATCCCTTTCAGTTTTTTCTATTATCTCCTGTGTGTGGAGCCTGTTGACTCATTCACAGCCCTGCATCCAGGCACTGGTAACTCTAGTTTGGGAAGCCATCTCCCAGGAGATGCTTTTCTTCCAGGCCCTGAGCCATGACCGTCTCCCTGTGGAATGGATTGGATTCTTCTCTGACTCGCTTCGCACCCACTTGATCCCCCTGCTCACTCCAGCTCCTGTTGACACAACCGACTCTGGCAGGTATACCTGGCAGCACCTGTTCTCAGCTGCTGCAGGCATCTCTTGCTTTCTGCCACCTTGCATGGGACACCTGCAAATCGCACTTCTTTCTAAGGCAGGTGCCAACCGGCAAAGGTGAGGGAGTGAAGACCCCATGGAGCAAATCCTGACCAATCAAGATGGGAGCCAGACGATGAATACCACCTTCTTTCTCACAGGTAACAAATACTAAGGCATCTCTCAGTCCCATCTCCATGATCAAGCTCCTGATGCTCAGCTGGGGACCAGCTCGATGACATACCTTTGCATTGGCTTTCAGGTGAGTAAGTTGACCTCCCCCAGCAGCCTCCTGCCCTGGGCAAGAAGATCACCCGGGATGGGGTGGGGCAAAGGATGTGGCCACATGCTCCGTGTTCAGACTCCCCTTCAGCTGTGTCTCTGGAAGTTACCTGTAGGTCCTGGATACCTCCGCCTCCCTGCCTTGTCTGAAGCACAAGGTGGGAAAAGTCTGATCTACCGGCAGCCTCTGAGAACAGTTTACTGGGAAAGCATCTCCCAAGAAGCAGAAAAACCTGCCAGCATTTAAGTGAGGCAAAGAGTTGTAGGCCTGATTTTTCTCTGTCTGCTACTAGGAACCCTCAGTTTAGGCTTCGTAATGTGTACATTTTGTCCGCATACCCATTGCCCATTTGCCCCTCAGGGTCCCCCGGGGCTTAGACAGTCTAGAGATTATTCCCAGTATAGAAAGGAGACTCCAAAGTCCTGTGACTGTCCCTAGTCCCCCTGATGGTAAGCCAGAGGTACCCTGTCCATGCCTCCTCACTCCTCTCTTCTGCTCCAAAAGGAACATGTCCACACTCTCCACCCAGACCTCTACCAGAACAGGCATGCGATGTGGAAGCATTCAGTCTCATTGGAAAGAAGGTGCCTACATGTATAGAAAGAGTCCTGAAGACTCATACCACCAAGAGGCAAAAGGGCGTGACCTCCTCTGACTTAAGTTGCTGGAGAAATAGCGGAATGCCTGGTGGCTCCAGGTGGAAGTGGCCTTGGGAAGAGCCTACAGACTATATTTTGGGGCTTGTTCCCACAGGTCCCAATATGCTTCAAGGAATTTTAAGATATTGTCTTGCTTTTCTCCTTAAATGAGAGAGGCTGTGTGAGAACAAGCTGATTAAACAGGAGGGCAGGACCGCAGGGCAGGCCTTGCTGTTAAATGTGCAGAGATGGGCACAAAATAGACCCAGAAAGAGATTTTTAAAGATCGACTTTAAGAATTGAGATAAAATGCAGCTTCGGCGGCTGTTCTGAACGGCATTGACGGGAGCCTGGAGAGGAGGTTATTTAAGCACTTGAGAGAGACTAAAGGCTTAAGTCTAATCTCTGTGCTGTGCTCAGACTCCCAGCACGTGCAGCTCCTGGCCCCGGGCACGGGCTGGGGCGCAGCAGAAGCCACCCAGGCTGTGAGCTCGAGGAGGAGTGGGCACCAGCCACGTGCGAGCTTGGCGGCCCTGCTTGTGGGGCGGCACCCTCTTCAGTGGGAGGGACTTGGCGATTAAAGAGCTCCCTGGAGACAGTCAGTTTTCACCACCAGCCCAGGTGGCACAACTAGTCATCCCTTGGAGCCTCTCCCCGGGACTGGCCCTGGGTGAGATTTTAAGAAGCCAGACCCAGGGCAGGGGTTACCCTTTGAGCCCAAAGTCCTTTGAACGGCATCTCCATTTTCCAAAGCACCTGATGGCTTTCCTGTAACATGGTAGCAAAGGGTGAGTGTGGAAGATGCAAGGAAAGGACGAAACAGCCTTTCAGAGGCAGAATCCGCAGACCATTCTGGAGACGAGAGGAAATGAAAGGTTCTTATGGGTCCCAAGAGTCATGATGATTATAAAAAGCAGCACTGAAGTTTTCCCACGGCTCTTTAGTGAGAGGGGCACCCTGATCCCACAAAGGGCAGGGACTGTGTCCAGAGGCTTGGTCGGATTATGGGCTTTCGCTGGTTTTGCTGAATTGCTAAAGGGAAGACACTTCCTCATGGGTCCACCCATCCCCGCAAATCCCGTCCAGGGTCCTGGACTTTCTTCCGGTTAAGTGGGGAAGCAGAACATGTGGTTGGGGTGTCTGGAGCCCAAGAAAGAACAATAACAAACAGTTCCAACTGTGTGGTCCTTGGGCAGCCCAGGTGAGGGCTGTGGTAACCTGCCCGCACACCCTCCAAAGGCAGGGCGGTGAAGGCCCATCCCACGGGCTGGACACTGCAGCTCTGGCGAGGGCTCTAGCCTCTCACTTCTGGAGGTGACTAACATCTCTACTTCCAGAGAGGTTGGGCGTCTTGTTCAAGGTCATGTGAACAAAGTCAGGACTTCACGGGCCTAACTAGGTACTCCTTGCCTTGCAGGAACTGCCCATGAATTCTCGCCCTTGTGCTGTTCTCTAGCAAATTCTACCTTCTGCTCCAGTCCAACCCTGTTGTCACTCTTGTTACTCAGGGAAAAAGAACTGAGGATGTTTCTTAGAAGGACACACACACACACACACACATATTCTCTTGCAATGTCCTCTGGATATGTTTAAATAATCAGAACTGCAGATTTTGACTTTGAAACCTCTGTTTTCTAAGATACGAACAGATGGGAATTTTAAAAGAATGTTGACTCCCTTGAACCCAGGTGGGTTTGGAGCCCCTCAGCATCATGGGTGATGCTCCTTTGCCCTGGCAACCACCTCCTGCAAAGCGGGATGCTGGGGTCTCCAACCGAAGCCCTTGAAACAGCTGAGAGACCTGGTCACCCATCAAGAGGTCCTCGGGGAGTCAGGAGCCTCCGTGGGGCAAATTCAGATCAGGACCTCAGACCATTCCGGTTCTGTTCTTTTGCTTCCACCTATGATGTTATCAGAGAGAAGACACTGCATTTCCCTGGCAGGGGTCATGGGAAGTCCTTCAGGGCTCTGGACCTGAGCTCTTCTTTGTATCCAGAAGGTGGAAGCAGGCTTCAACCCTCAGGATGGGGCTGACTCAGGCGGGGGTTCGACCAGAAGATGACGAGCTCAAGACCATCATTGTCCAATTAAAAGGGGATGTGAGTCACTGTGTAACTTTACACTTTTTAGTAGCCATGGTGCAAAGTAAAAGGAAACAGGTGGAATTAATTTTATATTTCATTTAATCCAATGTGTACTAAAGGCTATCATGTCAACATGTAATCCTATAAAAATTAGCAATGAGATATTTTCATTTTTTTCCCACGAAGCCTCTGGAATCTGGTGTGTCTTTTACACTGTGAGTGCATCTCAGATCCTCTAGCCTCAGTTCAAGTGCTCAGCAGGAGGCTACGTCTGGGCCCCCGCACCGAGCTGAACAGCTCTAGAAGAGGCTGTGGTTACAACACTCATTTTTGCTGGTGTTTTTCAAAGGGCTTCCACTGACCTCCACCTTCTGGATGCGGTCTGCTCACAGGTGTTCTCTGACCAAATACAATGGGGGCATCCGTCTGCACCCAAAGATCAGTGATGCTCACCTGGGTGTCTCAGGCCCAGGGACACCTGCCCAGAGAGACCTCTAAACTCCTGTCTTTCCCTGTAGCCAAATGCTCTCTACGTTTATTAGGCCACAAAATCCTTTTATCGAGAAACACCTGCTAATATTGCACAGAACTAATGCCAAGGAACATGCGTTAGGAATTTGTGTTTGAGGGGAGAGAAGGTGAGGAGAGCTCTGAGCGAACGTGTTGTCATGTCATAGTTTTTACTTTCAGAGATTAGAGTCCATTCTGACCAGAGCCCTGACTCATTCCTTTCTTCATGAGTGTGAACGGGGCATCTCTCTGGCCAGGTGCTGTCCAAGGTGCTGGAGAACCATGGCGGGTGCTCCAGACAAAGCCCTGCCTTCGTGAGGCCTCTGGCCAGGTAGGGGACAGGGGACCAGAATACGTGGGGCAGTCATAATGTGTCCGTAGTGAAGGGCATCAAGATTTCTAGGGACTGAGGTGGAGTTGCTTGTACAGGTTGTTTATACAGGTTGTTTATGTGGGGATCAGGACAGGCCCTTCTCGGAAAGGTGTGAGGATGTGGAAAGGTGTGAGGATAAAGTCTGCAGAAAAGGCATCAAGGAAGAGAGCCTGCAGGTGCAAAGACCCAGAGGTGGGCACCTGCTCGGTGGGTGGGCATGTGGGTACAGCTCATGGATCATTCCTGATGCTCCAAGTCACATCCCAGGAAAAGCTTGGGCTCTGGGCTCCTTCTTCCCATTTCCTGGTCCTCAGACGCTCCATTTCCCAGGGAAGCTAAGTGTCTTAGAATCCAAGTCAGAGACTTAGAACTGGGGAGAAGCTCAGAACTGGAGAGAATGTAAGCAGAGTGACCCCTCTTTTGTATGTTCCCATGCTCCAAACTGAAGTTCTGGTGCCCTCCCTACAGCATTCTTTATTGCATTGGAAAATATCTTGTTTTCCTAATGTTTATGTTTTCCTGATATATATATTATAATTCTGTATAAATTAATATATATTTAATTTTTATCATATATGAATTATCTATGCTTATGCTTAGAGCTTACTTTGTGCCAAGCTGTGCTGATTCTGTCTTTATATAAAATTTTGATTTTTTTGGCTTCTTTTGTTTTGGTTTCTTTATGTTTGCATGAATTTTGACTTCTTAAAGCACTCGCGTTGAGTATCATCTACCTTGATTCCTGTTGGGGGGTTGCCTCCCTAGGTTTTGCCCCTGAGATGAGTGCTCACTTACCTCACCCTAAGTCTGGCCCGGATGCTAAGAGTTTTCTGTGTTGATTCATTTAATCCATGGTACTGTGGAGAAGGCACCAACCCCTGGGGAGGCTCTGGGTGAGGCAGGGAGTAATGGAGCTTGGACACTGGGGAGGCGGGTAGCCTTGCATTTTATGGTGAAGTTGAACGTTGTAACTCACCATATTGTCTTTATTGCTATAACTACCCTGAACTGACTGTGTTACGTTGCCCACCTCTGTCCCTCTCTGAACCCCAGATTCCTCATTTGCACCAAGAGAAGTTTGGCCACAAGCAGTAGTTTCTAACTGTCCCTGGGGATTCTGCTGGGGTTGTCCTTCAGGGGTCACCTTGAGTCCAAGGACGATGAGGTTAGTACCCCAACTTCACTTCTACCAGAGAAGCCCTACCCTTGGCTTCATTTCATAATAATTTTCCACCTGTGATGCTGGGTTTTAAGACAATGTTCTGCTGGTGATGATATGAGATGGTGGTGGTGATGGTGACGATGATAATGGTGATGGTGGCTGAATCACTGAAAGGGAAGGAAGAAAACATCATGCCTTGTGGTTTTTAATAGATAAACTGTTTTGTTGTCAAGCGGGATATGCAGGTGTATCACCATCTCAACAATTACTATTTCAAAATAAAAAATGTGAAAAGGCCCCTAAGAAAGTGGCTAGTAACAGGGATAAACGTAGGTTGTGAATTAGAGTGAATTCAGGAGTCTGGGCAAGGACCCCAGGCAATAACTCTGGAGGTCTGAGTGGACCAAAAGCAGGGGCTGCGCTGACCAGGAGGTGGGTAGCATTTCACCTTAGGCTGCCCTTGGCCACCTCTGGATTCCCTCTGATTAGCACATGGCCTGGCACAGGGAGAGCCAACATCCCTCAGTTAAAGGTCCCCCAGTAAAGTTCTCATGACCAGGGCCCTATGCGTACATGAGAGGGATGGGGTGCTGCAGCTGTCCTGACAGAGGCCACTGAGCGGGCTCTGAGCCAGCGTGCCAGCATGCTGTCCAGCTGTAGTTCTGAGAACTGGAAACAGTCCTGGGCGGCTGGCAGGGCATATTTGCAGGGTTTTTAAATATACGTGGTCTTAGGGGCAGTGCAGGCAGCAACTCCTGTGCGCTCTGCCCTGGCTTCCTCCCACGTGTCTCAGGGCCAGAGACCGCAGAGCCAAGATGCAGCGGCTGGCAGCTCTTGCAGTGGCAGAAATGTGGGGGAGCTCCCGTGTGCCATCCCTGCTAAGGACCGGCTCTGTTCCCACTGTCCACGCTCACTCTAGTAGCCTCAAATCAGAGAACATTCCTCTAGACTGACTCCAGAAAAGTGTCTGCCTTGCCAAGCTCTGCAAGAGACAGAACCAAAGGGGAAACATAGTGGGAGGGATAAATTAGGAGTTTGGGATTAACATATACACACTGATATATATAAAATAGATAATCAATAAGGACCTACTGTATAGCACAGGGAATACTTAATATTCTGTAATAACCTATATAGGAAAAGAATCTGAAAAAGAATAGACACATGTATATGTATAACTGAATCACTTTGATGTCCACTTGAAACCAACACATTGTATCAACTATACGCCAATATAGAATAAAAGTTAAATTAAAAGTTAAAAGGAAAAAAAGAGAAGCAAACCAGTGTCCACCGGTCTTACTTTGTACACCTCCCTCTGCATTTGAGTCCAAACAAAACTATTCCTGCTTTGACTACCAGATGGCCCTAATCATCCAGTAAATGAATAGTTCGGTAGAAAGGTCTGCCATTACTTTTCATTTTAATATATGGCTGGACTCTTACTGAGCTTGTGGTTGAAAAATCAAATACAATTTACAATTTGCTTCTTAAATTGTAACTCTTGAAACTGCTCTTAAATACCATTCATAATGAAATGTGCAAAAATTTCAAAGATTCTAAAATATACAACATACCAGATCAGCATAAAAGAGTATGTGTGTATGTGCATACAAACAGGTACATATATACACACATATACATCTCTCTCTGTAATGTGTGTATTTATGTATAATATGTGTATATAAATATGTAATACAATACATATAATGTGTATGTACGTACATGTGTGCATACACACATACACACACACACACGTATATAATAGAGAAATGGCTTCTTCAGAGCCATTCCAGACTTTTCAAGGAAAAAATATTATGCCAGTGTAATGCCAAATACCACCGTTAAAGCACCTTAAAAACATCTTTACCCAAGGTGCAATAAAATCTCACCAAAATACCTATCTAACCACTCCTTCTTTCTAGCCTGTTGGGACTAGAAAATGCCATTTTTTAAAAAGCACAGATTTGCCCCCAGGATCCAGGTGAGTGCAGAAGAGCCCCTGAGTTTGCGCAGACCCCTTCATCCCCAGGACCCAGCACTTCCGATGAGGAAAGATGCTGTGCACACCTATGCGTGCCTCATTGCTACCTTTAAACTGAGGGGTACCTTTCTTTGTAAAACAAAACCAAGCAACTACACCTTGGTCCTTTGCTGAAGAACTTGGGCTTTGAGGTCTCCATGTCCAGATGAGATTCCAGAAGCGCAGCCACCGCCTTGGACCTCCTGATGTCTAGAGGAGGCCAAACAATGCTACGTTGCTTCTTTGGAACATATTATAAGAGACGGAGCCAGGGGCAGGGGTCATGCAGACTTCGGAAGGAACCCGCCTTTTCTGGAAGGTTCTGCCATCACCATGTGCTGGGAGCAGCTGCCCCATGGCGCTTTAGGAAAGGGTACTTCCTCTTGGCGATGCACCCCTGCCCTGGACCTCAGCTGGGGATCAGGTGAAGGATGGATTTCAAACTGCAGCATCCCAGCATCCACACCCTGTGTGGAGCCTGAGGGGCGCTCCCTGGGACAGCTCCCCACCTCTGAGCAGGGCAGGGTGGAGGGTGAGCCTGGAAGGTGGTGCCATTCTGCAGGGACCGAGAGCCACGGGTCCCCGGGGCTGGGTGAGCTGCTTCTTTCCCATCCCGAGGGCTGGGCCGGGGAGTTGGCCTGGGCTTTCCCTGCCCTGGGGTAGAGGATGCCCTGGCCCTGCCCTGGCTGGGAGACCGCTGGCCTTGCACCCGCCGCAGGGCATGGGACGCATGCGCAGTGTGCTGGTGCAGAAGGAAGGGAACCTGCCCGTGGCCAGGCCCAGGTAAACACGCGGATGTCTTCTGTTTCCCCTTCGTTCCTCATTGGAGAGTTTTGGATGCTCACCAGTGAGATACTTTTGGTCAAGCCCAGTAAGAGAGTTTCACTGAGAATACCTGCCCGGCCCATCATGGCACAAGTGGTCTTCTCCCATCTCCCACCTCCCAGTCGGTGGGGCGGCCTCGGATTCCCAGTCTGCCTCTCCAGGAGGGGTTTGTTGTGTATCCAGAGTGTAGATTTGGAGCCCTTGTGTTCTGTCAGTGCAGTCGGTGGGCAGGATGCAATACTAAGGGCTCCCTGCTTAAGAGACAGGCCCGGACCAGGGGAACGAAAGCCTGTCCCTTTCCTACCCTGGCTGCCCTCTCATTTTGGCCTCAGTCTCAGGATCCTACTTTGTGCCTCTCGGGTTGAAGGTCACGCATGTTGGGATAAGCATC
>NW_021703781.1:78538922-78642292 GCF_005190385.1 Monodon monoceros
AGTGAGAATTCTCATCACTCCTCCTGAAGCTGGCCTTTCCCTGATCCGACAAAACTAGAGCATCTCTGGATGATGGAAAGCAGCATATGCTCCCGTGCACATCTAGGAAAGAGCATCATGGAGACAAACTACATGAGACAGACCACCTGGGTGTTTTGACAGCCATCCTCTCTGCCCATGAGTGACGTGGGCCTGGTTCTGGACATCTTGGGCCCTTTGGTGTCCAAACTCACTTTGATGAGCACATGCCCTGCTGTAGGTCTCCCAGACCAGGCTTGGGTCCTTTCTGTTTTGATGAAACAAATGCATCACTTAGGCTTAAAATGACGGATAACCAGTAGTCAATTTGATCCTTTGATCCACCAAAAAGTTAATTTTAAAGGCACACGTATGCTGGTTGAGTGGCTGAAAACAGTCCCAGTATGGCCTCGTGGACAACGGCTGCAGCTGGGCTTTGCCACACTCTGCATTTCGAGGACCAAAGGCAGAGGCTGAGCCTTCCCAGGCCCAGCTCCCTGACATCCCGAGGACACGGGCAGACTGTCCCCACGTGGGGGGACACCGTCCCAGAGAGAATTGCTCCCATGAACCCCATCACCTCTCCCAGCCACACCAATTACTCTCTCTAGGTCTGTGAGAAAAGTGCATAGATCCCTACACCTGGAGAGGGGAGGGCAAGTTCTGAGACACCTGGGAGGGCAGGACGCACCTGACACTCTGGAGGTGAAGCTAAGGTAACACGAGAGATCCTGCCCCACCAGTTCCGTGGGCTGTACGGGGTACCTCGGGCCATGAGAGCATCAGCTCGTGTGATCCTCATACAGCCCAGAGTGGGAAGCAGCTGGCGGGGGGTGGGGGTGGGGGCGAGTTCTGGATGGCTTTGTGTTTTCCCTCTTTCTCCTTTTCATCCCTTTCTCCCCTGTTCCTCCTGGAGAGAAGGGGCACCCAGGCAGGGAAAGAGTGAGCTCCGGGCCAGGCTGGGAGGTCCGGGATGCTCTAACCCAGTAGCTGGCATTTGCAAGCTCCTACCCCAGGCCTGACAACACAGCCCTCAGGGCACCCTTCTCAGGGCCAGGAAGGCGTCCACTGGGTCTTCCTGCCTCTGCCCCACCTTGACCCCAGGTGCCTAGTGCCAAGGACGTTCATGACTTCACTCCTCTCTTCAGTCAGTAGGCACTGACCCCTCTCAGGTGCCTCCTTGTGCTACCTGCCCCTGCCCCTGGGTGGGGTGAGACAGGTCTGGAGAGAGACATAAAAGAAGGAACAGAACACACAGTGGGTGAGGGAGTGTGTGCATGTGTGTGGGTGTGTTTGCAAGTGGGAGTGAGTCTGCACACGTGGTCGTGTAGGTGCGTCTGTAGGAGCGGATGCACGTGTCGGAGCGGGTACCGAGGTTTTGAGTTGTGCTGGGGATTTTCAGGAAACGCAGGGGCCGTGAGGAAGGGTGATGGGGAAGGTGACTGTCTCCTCAGTTAGCTGGGGCTGAAGGGGGGCCCCGATGAGCTCAAGTCTTGCAGAGCAGGTCCTGGGGCCCCATCATTCCACACTCCAGCCAGGCCCCCAGCAAACGACAGCTGAAAGTCATGTCTCTTCCTGGAAGCCGCTGGCAGCCCAGGGAGGTGGGCTTCATGCTGCCCAACCAAGCTGAGCCCATTTCTTTGTCTCTCTTGAGAAGTGTCACCTTCCCAGCCGGTGGCTGTCATGAGGATTAAGGGAAACCATGGCTGTAAACTGCCACGAGACATCCGTCCATCTGGTTCCCTTCCTGCCCCTCGAGGAGAGCTTTCACTCTGCCACCAGTAACCAGCCCGGAGACCCCAAACCTCTCTGGAGACGCGGATCATCCCAGGGACCGGGCGGGCCCTGTGAGTGGGGACAGCCACTCAGAGGAGGCTTGGAGACTCAGTCTGAGTGTTGGGGGCCCTGCCTTCCTCCCCCTACCCTACAGCTCAGGACAAGATGGGGTGCAGGGGCAGCTGGAAAGCCAGCCATTCTGAACCCCAGACTTCACTCTTCTCTGCCCCTTTGATTGTGAGCCACGTGGGTGGACCCTGTCCTTTCTCGCTTCTGTTCTCACAGCTGGTATTGCAATGCATTTGCCCTCGTGCCTGCAGAAAAATGGCTTTGGCGTTCTGCAAGGCTGAGGGTCAGTAGCAGAAGTGTGCTTCAACCCCATCCGCACTGTTTCCAGGGTTGGGGTTTTTTGGGTTTTTGTGTGTGTGTGTGTGTGTGTGTTTTTGTTTTTGTTGCTTTGCTGCTGTGGATCATAATTTTGTTTTAAACAGGGGAGCTTTGCTCTCGTAGATTGTGGTGTACGTTCATGATGAGGTTTCTGAAGAGAGGACGGACTACCCAACCTAAGAGCGGAAACTGAGGATCCCACGTTGAGGAGATGCAGGAGCCTGATCACAGAATGTAGATTCTATGTGTGAGACACTGTGGTCACTTATATGCGGAATCTAAAAAATACAACAAACTGGGCTTCCCTGGTGGCGCAGTGGTTGAGAGTCCTCCTGCCGATGCAGGAGACACGGGTTCGTGCCGCGGTCCGGGATGATCCCGCATGCCGTGGAGCGGCTGGGCCCGTGAGCCATGGCCGCTGAGCCTGCGCGTCCGGAGCCTGTGCTCTGCAGCGGGAGGGGCCACAGCAGTGAGAGGCCCGCGTACCACAAACAAACAAACAAACAAACAAAAAACAACAAACTAGTGAGTGTAACAAAAAGGAAACGGACTCACAGATACAGAGAACAAACTGGCGGTCATCAAGGAGGGGGAGGGGAGGGGCAGCTTAGGGGTGGGGAAGTGGGAAGTACCAACAACTGGGTATAAGATAGGCTCAAGGATGTACTGAACAGCATGGGGAATAGAGCCAATAGTTTGTAATAACTGTAAATGGAAAGTTACTTTCAAAAATTGTACAAAATATAAAAAATATGTTGTGACTCTAAACCTATACAATGTTATATATCAACTATATCTCAGTGAAATTGGACATTTTTTTTAAAAAGAGAGAAGCAAGTGACTATCCTCCCGATAGGAGACACTTTTTTATGTATATTCCTCTTAAATTTGTCCATAACACACTTGTTTATGAAATTGAGAATTTTTCTCCAAATTATGTCATGATGTATATACCATGAGTGTAAGTGTATTTGCGTTGCAAAAATCAATATTTTCTAAATGCCCATTTAAAAACCAGCTGAAAAGTATGGGAAAAGGATTTGTTAATCTAAAATCTAATTTCTGGGTCAATCAGTCATTCCTGATGGAATTACTAAGAAATAGGGCCTTACAGCCAGAAGGATCAACTTCTACTCCCCTTCAGGGAGGCTGTGTGGGGTGGTAGAAGGAGGTTGGAGCCTGACCTCTGACCTCTGACCCCAAGCCCTGGAGTCTGGCACGGAGCCTACACTGAAGAACCATGGAGGTGTGGCTGTCTCACTGGCCTGAGGTCCTCAAGGTTTGAGGGACCACAGGCCCATTTATGAACCTGATCCAAGCAGGCTCCTTCATCTCAGAGGGATTCATATCCACGCAGACCATCGCACACAAAAATGGGGCCACCCGGGAAGTTTGCTGAGCTCTGCAGAAGACACGGCATCCCTGACCTTAGCCCCGCCCCAGATGCTCACCCAAGTGGGAGGGCACCAAGGCCACTTACTCTGAGCCTATTCTGGCCATGCCTCTCTCTCTCTCTTCTTCTGCTCTACCTCAAGCAAAACAAAGCCACTGGAGCCCCAAGTGTGTCTGCACGTACATGAGCAAGCCTGCACACACACATACACACACACACAGACACCACATGTGTGTACACACACACCCTGCTTCCCAAACATGGGATCACATGTGCCAGAAAAGTACCCACGGCTTTAGATGTAATCACCCTAGTTTAGAGAATGACAGCTTTATTGTTCAATAAAACAAATTAATTGATTCAACGATCTTCACTAGTGGTTAGGAGGTTTTATACATTTATCTGAGGAAAAGGAGGAGGTTTCAGAATGATGGGAGAGGAAAGAGTT
This sequence comes from Monodon monoceros, assembly GCF_005190385.1. NCBI lineage: Eukaryota > Metazoa > Chordata > Mammalia > Artiodactyla > Monodontidae > Monodon > Monodon monoceros. Next base: position 78,542,945 of record NW_021703781.1, read on the forward strand.
CTCCCTGGAAGCTCAAGAGAGGCTGCCACGCGGACAATACAGAGGCCACAACCTTTGACTTTTTTCTGCCAGAGTCTTCGGCTGTGGCAACCAAAGGGCAAAAAAGACGTGTAAAGTAACCACTGTCAAAAGGAGATGTGTCATGGAGGGTCTTTAAACATCTTTCTGTGGAGGGAAAGACAATGGTCTCTTTTGTTGAACCGTCTCCTCTGTCTTCTTCTCCCCCCCATTTACGCTTTGCAAACAGACAGGCTTCCGGCCTCTGGAGTGGAAGAAAAGGTGCAGAGAGCATTGTGATGAGGCAGAGGGGAGGAGTAATTTAATTGTCTGGTTCCTTCTGTGCTGCAGAATATCAAACAGATGAGGAGGATAAAACAGGGAGCTCAATAATTAATTTTCATGTTTCTCACTAGTGGGGCTTCGTCGGGCCCTGCGCCGTGATTATAGGGAAAGGTTGGATTCTGAAGTTTCACTCATTAGCTACGTGTTGTATGAAAATACCTTGATTTTCAAAAGGCAGAGTGACAAGAATGAAAAATTTCAGCTATTAAAAATATCCCGGTGTCAGAGACTTTTGTGAGAGAAGAAAAACTCTCTGATTCCCTCAGATAAATAATGAAACGAATGGTTGTTGAGAGGTGAAGGGTCAAAACTTCCCTGTTGACTAAAACACAAGGTTGACTTAAAAGATTTTTGGAAGTTTTTCAAGGAGCCGTGCATCGAGCTGGGTTTTTTTGCCTTCTAATGAAACTGAGGGAGCTCCCTGAAATTTCCACCACCGCTGCATTCAAAGCACACGGGTTTTAATGGGCAGGACATCAGGTTTGACACCGGTCCTGCATGCTGCATGTATAATAGAGAGCATCTGTGAATCATTCAATGATGCTGTCCCAGGCTCTGAGTTCATCCAAGGGTAAGTATTAAGATTTAATTGATTCCAAATTAGCCGTTAAGTTCTCCATCCAAATCAGTGTACAGTGGAGCCGTCAGCAAACTCACAGCCTCCAGAGAGCATGTCCTGTCCCCACCCACCGCGGCCGCGGCCGCGTCCGGGAGCCAGAGACGGTTTTCCTTCTGGCATACTGACTAGCCTGGCGAGCATTTGTTTGCAAGCTTCGGAGCCCAACCTAGGCAACGTAATTTTTTAGCACAAATGGTTCAATCATTCAAACACACAAACATTTTAAGGTAATTTCTGCAAATCCCCATTGTGATCTAATTTCTGGTGAAGCAGAATAAAGCTGCTTGGCATTGCAATTAACCAGTTTGGGGCTCCACAGGGCATTCGCTGTGGAGTGCTTCCTTTTTTATTTTTAAAGGAGTATTAGAGCCACGTTCCTTGGGTTCACGCCATATCTCCCACGTGCATCCCCACACCTGTGCACATGCCGGCCACGAAAGCACGTTGATAGGACACTCGGCTGAACCTTGCAAAAAGAGTCATCAGAGAGCTTTACTTTTACCACGTGTTTGTGTGTGGGTGCATAAGCCACTACTAGGAAAATGACTAAATTTGTGCTTTATTTTAAAAATCGAAGGTGAAAATACTGAATCCATTATAACAAAGACCTACTGTGTAGCACAGGGAACTATACTCAGTATTTTGTAATAACCTATAATGGGAAAGAATCTGAAAAAACAATATGTATAACTGCATCACTGCACTGTACACCTGAAATTAACATGCATTGTAAATCAACTACACCTCAATAAAACAATTATGTCTAATGTTTATTTTTTTTAATGTATGATTGTGGCAAATTAAAAAGTCTTGCTATCAGAATATTCTTATATAATTGTGGCCGAATTAAATATGGTGGTGGTTATTTAAAAGAGAAAAAAAAACACTGTGCCAGTTACAAAATTACCCATTGTCTAAACATTACACAGATCATAATTCACGTACGCATCTTTTTTTTTTTTTAATTCGTAAATCTCTTGTCTAAAAAAAGTCCCCTGTGAAAATGGGTGGGATGCCATGACTGAGAAAGGGACTGGAGATATGGGGGGCCCAGGAGAAAGGAGGGGTCTGGCTTGGCATTTCCATTTCTGAGTGCTTTGCATAAAAATGTCATTAATCGGGAGCTTTGCAGTTGAGAGAAAAGTGCACTCAGACCTCTGAATGTTGCAGGGCAAATGTGACTCAAAGTCTAATAATTCCTTTCAAAGATTTGGATCTAATTTCCAGTTGCCACTGATCAATAGGCAATTTATGAATGACCAATATCATTCCCAGGGGCCTCGAAAGACGGCGCTGGGTAAATCCTCATTCACCAGTAATCACAGCTGTGAGAGGCAGCGCCACGCTTAAGTCATTTAAGAGGCAAGGCAAAGCGTGTGTTTTTATTTAACAAGAAAGATCTCAGTGCAGATGAGGTTATTACTTTAGAAGCAGAAATGACTGTCTTTTGAGCAGAATGAATGGGGGGTCATAATTCTCTAATGTGACCTAATTTTAACAAAGGAAAATGATCTGTTAAACTGTCCCAGAGATAATACGAATTAGACCAGGTCAACAGTAGGTCAAATAGATAGGGTGCTAAAACATCCTTTTTACTACTTTGTAGCATTTTATGCTAATTCAGTTCCCTTCTCTGTGATAAACAAAGCAAGTGGAAAGGAGCTAGCATCACACAGTGATGGGTCCCTGAGCTACAATTTAATACAAATCTAGTAAATTCCACTGTACAACATATCCAGCTCACTTAGGAGCCACAAATACTAAAAGCACACAGGATCAGACGCGTGCCCCGCACTGCAGGTACATTGCCTTGAAAGCACCAAAAAAAAGAAGAAAAATAAAATTATATGGTGGTTTTAGTGGATAAGCCTTATGTGGAGTTACGTGAACTAAATGTGCCAGTAGGCGTTGCATTGTCATTAGGAAAAGGCTCTAAACCCAGAAGTGCTGGCAGGATCGTGGCGTGGACAGTGGACCAGAGGGCTGTATAGAACTTGGAGGGAGACCAGTGTCTGGGCGACATTCACACCTAGAGAGCGAGGGTCTGGGTTCAGTGCTGTGTTGTATATTCTCCCCAGGCCTTTGCAGGAAGGAAGGGAAATGTGGAAGGGCTCAGGTGTCCCTCACAATTCAGGGTGAGCTTCCTAAAAGATGCTGCCCGGAGAAGCACCTTCACCCTCTCCGTGCACCATCAACCCATTAGGAGAATTTCCTCTCCTCGGCACTGAAGATGAAACCCCATGCCCCTTGAAAGTTGAATTACCTGCGTAGATGATTTCTCTTCTCCTGAGACAGGGCTTTGTTCTCTGTCATTCATTACTGGGTCAGGCTGAAGGATTAGATGGTTAGGGGTGTGAATTAACTATGCCCGGAAGGCTCTAGCACACCCACCTGCAACGTGGGGACTGACCCAGCTCTCTTGGCACCTAATTTACAGCCCAGGGGTGACTTAGGCCCTGGGGAAGCAAAGTCATCCCTGCCTGTGACCTGTTAGTACATTTTGGTGAGGCGACCTGGCTCCTCAGATATGAAGCAAAGGAAGATAAATTGGCTAAGATCTCCAGAATTTTTTAAATGCAGGCAGGCCTTGAATTGGCAGTAAAGATAAAATTGGTGGTGGTTTGAATCCCTAATGGTGTGACATTTGGATTTGATTAAATTCACCATCAGAGACTGTATCTACATGCACAATTGCTTCTTCAATTTTGATGAAATTGACTCAATTCAGTCCAAAGAAAGTGGCCAATTCAAAGGCCTGACAGAAAAATCCCTTGAACTATTTCACACCTCATGGGATTGCCAAGGAGTCCCTTGCATGCGAAAGGTGTAATATCTTTAATTCTAAATTTTGGCAAAAGCAGTAATAATGAAACGGAACAAGACCCTATGGTCCTCCCTCCCCCCGCCCCTGCCTCGTGCCACGTCCTCCGCCTGCCTTTTGTCTGTGGAGAAACTTTATCCAAAGAATAAGTTTAATCAGAAAAGTGAGAAAATGCAGAAACAGAGGAAAACAGACCAACAAGACTAAATAATAACAGTTTAGTCATTAAGCAAAGTCAAGGACCTTTAGCTCCTCCTCAAGGGCTGCAGATCATATTCTGGGCCGTATCCCGGGAGCTGTCTTATAGATACGGAAACCCCCGCCAGGTGGAGGAAGTTACTACATGATGACCAGGCTGGAGCCATGACATAAGCTGCCACGATTCCGAGAACTGGCCTCAAGGAAATGGGAACAAACGACCCTGGAACTGAAGATTCCCTGTACCTAAAACGATCAAGAGGATGCTGGTCAGACCACCGACGACCAGTTTCAAGATGACTGGCAGAGCTGCCTGGGCTGTTTCTGCACGCAGCCCCCTCCCTCTGTTTATAGAAGCTCTTGCCCCCTGATTGTCGGGGGAGGGGGAGGCGGCCTTTGGACAGGCGTCCGCCCTCCCCCACCCCGCTGGTTGCCGGCATCCAAAGTAAAGCAAACTTTCCTTTCCACCAACCCTGCCTCTTTAATGGCTTTTGAGTGCTGAGCAGCCAGACCGCACTTGCAGTTACAGTAACTTTGGCAGACTTAGCGGTCCTTGTTCATCCAGAAACGGCATTGGACAAATTTGTTCCGGCCACCTGATCAGCGTTCTTGATGGATGTGAGGAGGTCCGTGTGCTTTACCCAACTTCCCCATTACTCTGCGAAATTCACCTGAAATCAAGCAGCGTTGCTGTCAGGAAACATTAACCATTCCCTGTGTGCTGGGAGTGTGACAGGGTGACATGTGTGTCTCCTGGCCTCAGGAGTTTACACCTGACTGGGGTGGGAAGGAGAAGAGCTACCCTGGCACCTGGCACAGGGGGAGGCTCTGAATGGGCTGTAAAATGCAAAAGAGACAGGAGGAAGGGAGCAGGGCACTGAGACTGGAAGTCTCGAGGAAGCGCTGCTGGGCGCTCACCCGGCACACGTACCTGGGGCTTGCCCCGTGCAGGCCCTTCTCCCAGCACTGGGGCATCAACTTGGTAATACCACAGCCACCCCTAGGGTGAATACTGATGTTCTTTAAGGAAACTGAGGCACAGAGAGGTCAATAAGTTAGTCCTGTTGTGATATAGCCTGTAAGTGGATTGCAGTCCAAGCTGTCTGGTTCTGGCTCCGGACCCAGACCCGGCTGCTGTCCCCTCTCCCCCTTGTGGAGTCAGCAATAGACGGTGCAGGAGCTGGAGGGAGAGGGGCTCCCCAGGAAGGGGGAACTTCATCACAAGTGGGGTGCGAACAGGCTTCTCACCGCTGGAGATGATCCTTGCAGGGGAGAACCTGGAGGGGGCGTGATGGACACATCAACAGACAGGTCAGGTTAGAAGCTGGAGCCGCCAGAAACTCCAACTTTATTTGCAGGTGATGGAGAGCCACTCAACACCAGGATCAGCATCAAGTGTTTGAGGTGGTATCTTAGGCAAATTATTCTGGGAGAAGCGCAGACAGCGGGCATGAGTGGAGGGGCTGGAGGAAATAAACAGGTACCATGAGATCCAGGAAGGACCAGGATATGCTGAGGGCAGAGCTACCATAGGCAGAGTCCAGGGCTTGTCAGGGGAGCCCAGAGGCACCAGTGGGAGGGCAGGATGGGAGGAGCTCACCTACACAGGTGTCTCATCACTGGGACGGGAGCTCCCTGGAAAAACAACAAGTTGACTTTGTCACGCTGATTCTGAGGAGGGACCTTCAGGGATGTGTGTCCTATTCTACAGTTCTATGCGGGAGACCCCCGTCTGCAGGCAGAGGTCTCTCCTAACGGATGCAATGCTGCTTCTTGATTGAAAACCAGCAGACATGGTAACTGTTACTTTTGTAGTTATTAAACTGGACTAGGGTAAATTTCTTTTTTAAGGACAGTATAAATTTCCTCACCCTCATAAGCATTCTTTCCTTAGTTCATAAAAACTTATGAATTCCACTTAATAATTCCATAAATTCCTCCAATAGGGGCTTCCCTGGTGGCGCAGTGGTTGAGAATCCGCCTGCCAATGCAGGGGACACGGGTTCGAGCCCTGGTCCGGGAAGATCCCACATGCCGCGGAGCAACTAAGCCTGTGTGCCACAACTACTGAAGCCTGCGCGCCTAGAGCCTATGCTCCGCAACAAGAGAAGCCACCACAGTGAGATGCCCGCGCACTGCAATGATGAGTAGCCCCCACTCACGGTAACTAGAGAAAGCCTGCGCACAGCAACAAAGACCCAACACAGCCAAAAATAAATAAATAAAAATAAATAAATTTATTTAAAAAATTCTTCCACTAAAATTAGACATAATTTTAATCATAAAACACTTTCTCTGTAACTTTTACTTTAGAGAAAAGAGGAAAAATGTATATCAAGAAGACTACCTTTTCAAGTGTTCCCAGAATGATGGCAGCAGGCTTTTGACGAGTTTACCAGCTATGAGAACCTGTGTCAGACCTCTTTCCTCAACACGCTGCCTGTGGCATCTTTGTCTGAGAGAAAATTCCTATTGGTTTTCATGGTTTTAAAGCTTTTTGGTGTAGACGGCCACCTGATTAATTAGCTATAAAACTACACAGGAAAATACAAAAGACACCCAAGCGCACCTTGTATGTAATATATTATTCATCCCCCCGCCAATGCAATCAGCCATTTGCAGGAGCCTTTGTGCTGAGAACCTCTGGCAAGACGCGGCTTAGGGATGCATTTGGTCACATCACGGACAATGCAAAAATCCACGTTGGATGCGGTTTCTTGATGAAGAAATAAAGGCTATGTCATGAAGCCAGATGTCCCCCTCTGGGGAGCTGTCAAGTGAGTTTCCAGTATTCCGTCCTGGGAAGGGACAAAGCCGATTATTTGGGAAGGGCTGGGCATCACGTTCCTGCCCCTCTACCATCCCATCTGCAAACCAGGCTTCTCTCTGCAGTGTCTCATTCAGCGGCCTGGGCGCTGAGCTCAGAAAGATGGCTGGGCTCTGAGAGAACACAGAACTATTTACCAGGTACATGTCATTTGCCAGGACTTTGGCAAGATTCTAGGAGTTACATGAGGAAGAGTTTGACACGGGCAGTCATATTGCTCAAGGACCCACACGGGGGTTGGTAAATGGCAGGTACAACAGCGACTGGGTTTGTCCCCTGTGATGGCTCATTAGGCTGTGGGAACCGGGCAGAGCCACAGATCCAACCTCGGCTGTGCCTGGGGGACGCTGGGGGGAAGACAGGCCCCCTCTCCTGGGTCCCATTGCTAACAAGAGTGCTTTTGTAGCTGAAGAGCGCAGGACAGACACAAGGAGGGTAGGATTCAGAAGCTGAAAGACAGTGCTTAGGGGAAACGCAGGCATCATTCAATTCAGCCGTTCGTCCAGTGAATAAAGGAGCAAGTGGATTCCAGTAAACACCGGTCCTGCTGTCCTCTCTCTGCAGTGTCACTGCTCGGTCCCCCTTTCCCACCCTACCACCCAGTTTTGCCCTGAAGGCCACCTCGCCTTCAGAAATAGTCTTCAAAAGTTTGTTTTAATGGAGGATTTTTTTTAAGGAGGCTTGCACATCGTCTTGGACTGACCCTCTGGGGAAGATGTGTCTGCCCGGACACCTGTTGGAATGCAGCCCACAAACACAGCAGAGAGTCAATATCAAATCAATACTGTCACACACGGTGACGCATGGGAAGGGATTGTATCTCTCGCCTGAAAATCCATTTTGACAGAAGGGCAGTACAGAGTCGTTTATGACACCGAGATGATGGGCTGCCTTGTTAGTGAGGCTGCCTGCAAACGGGAGAAGCCCGCGTGGACCCATAGCAAGAGAGCAGCCTGGACGTGCGCTGACAGCTGGGTACCGTGGCCACATTAACACATCCACAAAAGACCTGGCCATTCTCAGGGAGGAATACGCTAGCCCAGGCCCCTGTGAGGAAGTGCAATTCCTAGTCCAACTGCAGTTTTCGTTCTTATGTTACAGTGGATTCTGATAGCATCCACCGGTGAACTCAAGTCTCTCCTCACTATGATCTGTCCAGTCTATACGGTAAGACAAATCACAACCTGGTTATCTGTCCAATTCTGTGTAAACTAAATGTCACAGTTAATTCACAAATGCAGGTCAAAAAATCGACTTGATACACCCACCAAAAGTAGCCTAAGACGCTCCTGAAACCTGAAAGAAGTGTATGTTTTAATACAAAATGAGTACAAAAACATCATTTATCTTAAACTCGCCATCTAGCTGGATCCTGGTATCTCTTTGTTTTCTTGCTCAAATTACATTTATAGGAAGATGACAATACAGAGGCGTGGCTTTGTGCTTCGCCACACAAATTTGCTAGTTTTAGAGCAAAAGCAACACGTGCAGGCATCCCAGCCTAGATGGCAGCATGTCAAGGACCAGCACCTGGCTTCTCCTCTGAACCCCTGTACCACTGAGACCAAGACACAGTTCTTCATAAATACTGGTGGAATGAATGACAGCACAGTTCTCCACTGGACTTTGGAGTAAAATTTGAGTAAAACTTTGTGTTGCAATTTACAAAGTGCCTCAGAAATATCTCCTTTAGTCTTGTTGCAAAACCAGTGGGGCTAGTATTTTTTGAACTTTTGATTCAGAGAGGTTAAGTGACTTATCTGAGGTCACACAGCAAGCAGTGCAGTCAGAACACAGGGATCCCCTGGTGATTCTTGGCTCACGGTGGACTGCCTATTTCTGCTCCTGCCCAAATAGTTTTACTCTTAGAAATGCAAAGCTCTGTAAGCCATTTGAGTTCTAGAACTCATTTCTTTGATTTATTTCCATATATGTTAAAGTTTGAGTGTAAGATAGATTACACTCTAGATTTGAGTTCCGCAAGTATAAATACCGACTTCTGTATTCCGACAGTTCCCACTGGTCTTCACCTGAGTGTGGGCACACAGCATTAGGCCACCTCCCTCCCTTGGAAGAGGTCATGTTCATGGAGGTGGCGTGTTGCCTTACTCCGTCCAGGGCACTGTTCTCCTCCGGCTGACCAGCTAACCACCTTTGGAGTCAAATTCAGGGTTGGCCAGGCCTGCAAAATAGAATCGTCCCATCTCACAATCTTCACATGGACATCTGAAGGCATGATAAAATATGCCTGCCATCTCCCCAGCCCGGCCCTTTCCAGGTGCCGGCCCATGGGTGCGCAATGCTTCTGAATTTTGCACTGCTTCCTAATGCAGTGTTCTTTGTACAAGACCAAACAAGGTGTGGCTTAGATCTCATGCCCCCTGGAAAACTTCTCTCTGGTGGGACACCAGCCACATCTCTGGGTGCCATCTCTGCCTTCCAGACTCTGATGTCCTATAAGTTACACAACCACGCCTGTACCTGCTGCTGTTGCTGAAGCCACAGACCGACTCGGCCAGATGGGTCCCCAGGCTGCCCTGCCAACTCGCCTGCCCTGGTGCCCCTGTGAATGCGACTGGAAGACCCCTGCCTGCACAAACTGTCCCCATGTTAAGGAGATCTGCTACCGAAGGGGATACACAGAGACACCTGAGAAGAAGGGAGCTGGGGCCAGGCTTCCTTCAGCTAAGAGATTCACAGGCTCAGCCCCTTTCTTCTCTGTCCAGCATCTTGGGTTCTCATTTTGGGGTTCCTGCAGTGAAGCCCCTCTTGCTTTCCTTCCCATTACAATTCAGTACATGAGACAGATGCCGGCACTTCTCGTTTTAGTGCTGAAAGCTCACTGAAGCAGCAGCCGCTCCTGTCATGGCAAACAATGGCATAGTCCTGACCCTTCACACTTAAGAGAGCTTTCATTTCCAAGGCATTTAAAAAACATTAACTAATTAACAAGTTTCTTGAAGGCTCTGGGTCTCTTCATCTCTCTGGAAACTCCTTTAAGAATTAACAGTTTATTGATAGTGTATATATGTCCATGCCTCTCTCTCGCTTTGTCACAGCTTACCCGAAAAGTAGAGAAAGGTAGCACCCCTAGGACAATCATTTGTTGGGTCAATAAAATTAAATTCTTGTGCATTTGAAATTGCAAAATCTGGGAGATAGGAAACCACACACGTTCTCCTTTTTTTTATTTTGTTTTGCTTTTTTTTTTTCTCAATCCAACCTACTGGACTGATGAAAGCAACCCGAGTGTGTGTTCAATACGGTTTGTAGCAGGGCAAGGAATGGCAGAAAACCCCAAAAATTCTCTTTCAGAATTGCAATAACCAAATCAATCTCTCCCTCCTTTTTTTTTTTTTTTTTTACAGGGATGGTAGACTCTGTGGAATTACAGCAGCAAGTTGCAAATGGTGCACGAAATACAAGTCTCCTTCCAGGGCACCAGGAACTCTTTGATGTAAATTGCAGAGTATGTGGTCCACGTTCACGCTCTATGATTCGCTATATTCTGTTCGGTCAAACATATTTGAAACAAAGTCCATTGAGCCCAAACATTTCCAGGTAGAAAAGAGAATGAAAATGTTTGTTGACAGATTTTAAGACTTCTGATTTTTCCATTTCCTCCCTACCCAGTACATACTGTATGAGTGAACTTCGAGGAGTATAACGTTTCCTCTTATCTACTTTTTCTTTGAAGAAAAGGCCCCATCAACCTTCAAACTGTTTCCAAAACAAAGTTTTTATATCTTACTATGTTTTTTACAGAATGGATCTCACTACTGTTACACAGGCAAAGAGATGTCTTGGGGGTAGGTTCAGGGACATGTCCAGGGGCCCTATCCTGAGCTCTTCCTTAGTCAGAAGACCGCTTTATGGATGGGAGGGCTCTCTCCAGGGAAAGGGATGATCCTGAAGCAGAAAACCAGGCAGGATGTCTGTCCTGTTAGGGAAGATGCTGAGCATCCAGCTGGATATGCCTCCATCACCATCAGACCTTGCCTGGGGATATGGCTTTGCTGGGCCAGTGATACTGGCTGGTGAGGCCAGTGCGTTGTCACTCACTCAAGTCAGTAGAGTCAATATTTCCGGTGCCCCCAACAGCAACCATGAGTGGGTGAGCTAAATTGCAGCAGACATTTCTGAATCACCATCACCACCTTCCAGTGCCCCGGACAGTGAGAGTAATGCTGCTAACAGAAGATGTCATGGGTGAAATCCACCCTGCTTTCACTTCTTCATTCACCTCATTACCTTAGAAGCACTCAGAATTTTTTCTGCAAGTCTGGGGACTGCACAGTGACTGCTGGGCGTTTTCATGCCTGGAAGTGACCACCTCGTCAGGGCTGAGGCCCCAAGTCACCCTAGACACTGCTTGACTTTAAAACTATGAGAGGGAGGGGGCTGCATCGTCAGTGATCAAGTTCAATCAAATGTTATTGTAAAGTCAGTAGAAAAACTACACAAGGATCCTGACAGTATCCTCTTTCTTTTGTATCTGTCATCTCTTGGGACGGAGCTGGAAGTAGATTAGCACCAAAACCAAGTGCCTGGATTCCAGCCTCTATTATGGCAACTACTAAGCATGTGACTTTGGTTAAGCCCTTGGACATTCTAAATAAAATTGCCTCATTTATTCAAAAATGAAACAAGGAAAAATAAAGTATTGGTTAGTGTAATAAAGCAAGAAAAATAATTAAAAAGCATACAGATTGGACAAAAAAGAAATAAAACTGTCCTTATTCACAGACCACATGATTGTCTATGTAAAAAACCCTGCAGAATTTATAGAAAAAAATCTTCTAGAACTAATCTAGGGTTAGTAGGTTTGGCAAAGTCAGAGGATTCAAGGGCAACATTTAAAACTCAATCATATTTCTATATATTAGCAAACAGTAATTGGAAACTAATATTAAAAGGAAAACATTTACAAAACCTCAAAAATATTTAGCTGTGAATCTAATAAAACATGTAAAGGCTCTGGTGTCAAAATTACAAAATGTTAATGAAATAAATTAAAGATACCCTAAGTAAGTGGAGACTCACACCACATTTATGGCTAGAAGACTCAAGGAGGTTAACATGTCAATTTTCCCCAGACTGACCTATAGATTTAACACACTTCCAGTAAGACCCTAACAGGATTTTTTTTTTTTGAAGATCCTGGCAGGATGACTATAAAATGTATATGAAGCAAAAGAGAGAACAGCCAAACGAATTTTGAAAAAGAAGAATGAAATTACAGGGCTCACACTGCCCTTTGAGACAGCATTTAAAGCTACAGTAATCAAAACAGTGTGGTACTGGTGAAATCATAGATACGTTGATCAATGGAACTAAATAGAGAGTCCAGAAATAGATCCACCAAAACATAGACAATTGAGTTTTTTAAAAGACTTTATATTTTTAGAACAGTTTTAGGTTTATAACAAAATTCAGAGGGTGGTACAGAGATTTCCTATATACCCCTTGGCTGCCCACGTGCATAGCCTTCCCTGTAATCCGCTCACTAGAGTGCTACAATTTTTACCAAGCACGAACTTACACTGAATAATCACCCAAAGTCCATAGTTTAAGATTCATTCTTGGTCTTGTACATTGCATGGGTTTAGACAAATACGTAATGACATATGTCCATCATTATAACATCATACAGTGTTATGAGGCACTGAGTTATTTTCACTGCCTTAAAACTCCTCTGTGTTCTGCTTATTTATCTCCCCAAACCTAATCCCCTGGCAACCACCGATCTTTTTTTACTGTCTCCAAAATTGTGCCTTTCTCAGAATATCAGCTAGTTGGAATCATACAGTAAGTAGTCTTTTCAGATCAACTTCTTTCACTTAGTAATAGGCATTTAAGATTCCTGCATGTCTTTGCATGGCTAGATAGTCCATTTATTTTTAGTGCTGAACAATATTCCATTGTCTGGGTGTGCCACAGTTTATCCATTCACCTACTGAAGGATATCTTGGTCACTCCTAAGTTTTGGCAATTATGAATAAAGCAGCATTAAACATCCATCCAGGTGTGGGCAAGGAGGGCGATTGCTGGATTGTATGGTAAGAGTATAAATAATTTTATAAGAAACTACCAAACAGTTTTCCAAAATAGCTGCACCCATTTGTATTGCCACTGGCAATGAATGAGAGTTCCTGTTGCTCCGCTTCCTCACCAGTACTTGGATTGATCAGTGTTGCAGATTTTGACGATTCTAGTGGGTGTATAGTGCTATATCATTGCTGCCTTAATTTACATTTCCTGATGGTATATGATGTTGAGCATCTTTTCACGTTTTTATCTGTGGTTTGTATATCTTCTTTGGTGAGGTGTCTGTTAAGGTCTTTGGCCCATTTTTTAACTGGGTTGTTTGTTTTCTTATTGCTGAGTTTTAAGAGTTCTTCATATATTTGGAATAACAATCCTTTATCAGATGTGTCTTTGGCAAGTATCTTCTCCCAGTCTGTGGCTTGTGGTCCTATTCTCTTGACATTGTCATTAGCAGAGCAGAATTTTAGCTTTAATGAAATCCAGTTATTTTTTTCGTGGATTGTGCCTTTGGTGTTATATCTAAAAAGGCATTGTTATACCAAAGGTCACCTAGATTTTCTCCTATGTTATCTTTTAGATTTATAGTTTTATATTTTCCGTTTAGGTCTGTGATCCACTTAGACTTAATTGTTATGAAGGGCATAAGGTCTGTATCTAGATTCATTTTTTGGCATGTGAATGGATGTCCAGGTATCCAGTACCATCTGCTGAAAAGACTACTTCTTCTCCATTGTATTGCTCTTGGTTCTTTGTCAAAGATCAGCTGACTATATTTGTGTGGGTCTGTTTGGGGGCTTTATATCCTGTTCCATAGATATATATGTCTATTCTTTCACCAGTACCACATTGTCTCGATTACTGTGGCTTTACAGTAAGTCTTAAAGTCATGTAGTGTCAGTCCTCCAACTTTGTTCTTCTACTTCAATATTGTGTTGGCTATTCTGGATCTTTTGCCTCTTCATATAAACTTTAGAATCAGTTTGTTAATACCCACAAAATAACTTGCTGGGGTTTTATTGGGGATTGCATTGAATCTATAGGTCAAGTTGGGAAGAACTGACATCTTGACAATTTTGAGTCTTCCTATCCATGAACATGGAATATCTCTCCATTTATTTATCTCTTTGATTTCATTCTTCAGTTTTGCAGCTTTACTTATATTTTTCTTATACATGTTTTATAAGATTTATACCTAGGTATTTCAGTGTTTTGATGCCAGTGTAAATGGTATTGTGTTTTCCATTTCAAATTCTACTTGCTCATTACTAGTAAATAGGAAAGCAATTCACTTTTTTTTATATTAAAAAAATATATCTTGTATCTTATAACTTTGCTATAATCAGTTATTAGTTCCAGGAGGATATTTTTCAAGCAATTCTTTTGGATTCCCTGCAGAGATAATTATGCCATCTTCAAATGAAAGCAGTTTTATTTCCTCCTTCCCAATCTGTGTAAGTTTTACTTCCTTTTCCTACTTTATTGCTATGCAAGGACATCCAGTCCACTGTTGAAAAGGAGTTGTGAGAGGGGGCCTCCTTGCTTGTACCTGATTTTATTGGGAAAGTTTCAAATTTCTTACCATTGTGTATTATGATAACTATAGAGGTTTTTTTTTTTTTAATATTTATTTGGTTGTACCGGGTCTTAGTTGCGGCACGCATGTGGGATCTAGTTCCCCGGCCAGGGATCGAACCCAGGCCCCCTGCACTGGGAGCATGGAGTCTTAACCACTGTGCCACCAGGGAAGTCCCAACTATAGAGTTTTTGTAGATGTTCTTTATCAAGTTGAGGAAGTTCCTCTCTATTCCTAGTTTACAGAGAATTTTTATCATAAAACAGTGTTGGATTTTGTCAAATACTTTTTCTGCATCTATTGATATGACCATGTCTTTTTAGTCTGTTGATATGTTGGATTACATTGATTGATTTTGAATGTTGAACCAGCCTTGCATACCTGGGATAAGTCCCACCTGGCTGTGTTGTAAAATTTTTTTATGCTTTTTTTGGATTCTATTTGCTAACATATTGTTGAGGACTCTTGCATCTATATTCATGAGAGATATTGGTCGGTAGTTTTCTTGTAATGTCTTTGTCTGGTTTTGGTATTAGGGTAATGTTACCTTATAGAATGAGTTAGGAAGTATTCCTTCTGCTTCTATCCTGGAAGAGATTACAGGGAATTGGTATAATTTTCCCCCTTGAATGTTTTGTAGAATTTACCAGTGAATCCACCTGGGAAGGCAATTGATTTTTGACCAAGGTACAAAGGCAGTTCAATAGAGAAAGGATAGTTTTTGAACAGTTGTACATTCACCTGCAAAAATATTAACTTTAACATATATCCCATACATTATACAAAAGCTAACTCAAAATAGATCACAGATATACAGTATAAAACTATAAGGCTTTTAGAATAAAGCATTGGGAAAATATTCATGACTTTAGCTTAGCTAAGAGTTTTCAGATATGACTCAGAAAAGAGAATTAAAAGACAAGCTAAAGGCTTGGAGAAAATATTTGCAAATTCTTAAAAAGGAGTTGTATGAGGATACATAAAGAAACCTCAACATGAAACAATAAGGAAACAAGCAACTCAATTAAGAAATGGGCAAATGGTTTGAAAAAAACACTTCACCAAAGAGGACATACAAATGACAAATAAGCCCATAAAAAGATGCTCAATATCATTAGCCAGCAGAGAAATGCAAATCAAGCCCACCAGCTATATACCTATTAGAATGGCAAAAAACAAATAAAGAAAAACCTTGATAATACCAAGACTAGTGTGATGCAGAGTGGCTGGAACTCTCATACGTTGTTGGTATAAGTGCCAAATGGTATGGTAACTCTGGAAAAATTTGACAGTTTCTCATAAAGCTAAATATACACTTAGCATGTGGACCACCAATCCCACTTCTAGGTGTTTACTCAAAACGTAAGTTCACATATAAACCTATATGTGTACGTTTATAGCAGTTTTCTTTCTTTTATTTTTTCGGTACGTGGGCCTGTCACTGTTGTGGCCTTTCCCGTTGTGGAGCACAGGCTCCGGACGCGCAGGCTCAGCGGCCATGGCTCACGGGCCCAGCCGCTCCGCGGCATGTGGGATCCTCCTGGACCGGGGCACGAACCTGTGTCCTCTGCATCGGTAGGCGGACTCTCAATCACTGCGCCACCAGGGAAGCCCGCAGTTTTATTTCTAATCACTGAAAACTAGAACTAACACAAGTGTCTTTCAGTGGGTGAATGGATGAACCAGGTGGGGTACCTCCATGTAATGGAATACTACTCAGCAATAAAAAGGAATAAATTATCAATACATCAACATGGTTGAATCTCAAAGGTATTATGCGGGTTGAAGAGGTAACTCTCCAAAGGTTACATATCATATGGTTCCATTTATACGACCTTCTCACAAAAGGTAAACTATAAGGATAGAGAACATATCAGTGGTGTGTTGAGGATATGACTACAAAGGGGCAACAGAAGGAAATTTTGGGGGGTGATAGAATTGTATTTACCGTGATTGCTTTGTTGGTGACATGAATTCATATATGTTAAAACTCATAGAATCAAACACTAATGCCCCCCCCAGTTAACTTTGCTGTATGTTAACTTAAATATTTTTAAGATTAAAATTAATAATAATATGCTTCACTTGTCTTATGCATGGATTTATCAAGATCTTAAAGCCAAAACAAATGTTAAATGCTGTTATAAAAGTCAGCATCTTGGTCTTATGTTGGCTTTGCAAATCTCAATATTTAAAATGTCCAAGAAATTTTTCAGAATCTAAGGCTCCTGATTGCATATAGTTAGGAGTATAATTTCTTGAGACTTGAATCCAATGGTTGTGTTGTGTGGCTGGATCCACCAGACACAGAGGTGCCCCCAGACCACTGGACTTTCCCATTTGGACACTTGCTCATCTTAGATGGTAGTGGGACATTTTTATGGGCTGAGTTGCTTTCCCTCTAATTCATATGTTGAAGCCCTAACCCCAGAACCTCAGAAAGTGACTGTCTTTGGAGATAGGGTCTTTAAAGTAATAATTAAGTTAAAATGAGGTTATTAGAGTGGACCTTAATCCAATATGACTGGGTCCTTATAAAAAGAAGAAATTTGGACACCGACACACACAGAGGGATAACCACGTGAAAATTCAGGGAGGAGACAGCCGTCTACAAGCCATGGAGAGAGGCCTCAGAAAAAAAAAAAAAAAAACCCTGCTGACAGCTTGATCTTGGGCTAATAGCCACCAGAATTGTGCGAAAATAAATTTCTGTTCTATCAGCCTCCCAGTGTGTGGTATTTTGCAGCAGTAGCCCGAACAAATTCACACAGACATCTTCCAGGTGGCCGGATCCCTGAAATCTCCCATCTGCCATGTGTAGTCCAAGAGGCATGAAAGGGTTAAGTAAAACATTGATTGTAAAATCAGATCAGGTCTCCACTGTCTGCTTAAAAGTTGCATCTCCAGATTTTACATGAATTTTTAATTTTAGATGACACCTTTGACTAGAAGTGACAGTGGAGCAGATCATTTGTGTAATTACAGCCACGATCACGGAGGAAAGAGCAGCTCCCAAAAGAACAGAAGACATGAGCTGGATTTGGTGGTGAATGAGGCCGGCAGTGGAGGTGCGGGAGCCTCTGGGGTCCATAGGCACCTCTCAGCCTTGCAAAACAGGAGAGCACCGACTTTCCCCTGTTTTAGGAAAAGTACGCTATTCATTCTCAGGGAAAAGCAGCATTTGCTTCAAACACATGTTTTTCAGGGACTAGAAAGAGAAAAGGAAAGCTCCAACATGAAGGTATCAGATAACTAGAATTCAGACAATAAATGCAACCACATCACAGCTATTGCTGACATGTCTGAGCTTCCTGTGGAAAGCGACCGTGTCCTCTGCAGCTCAAGATGTGGGTTTGGCTTTCTTCCTTCAGGTGATATCCAAGGTGTATTAGTGACTCCAAGAAGAGTAATTAAGCTGGCAATCTGTCCATGCAGTAGAGGCACGAGAAGCTTTAAAGTGACTTGGTCCAGAAGCTGCAGGAGTGGAACTGTTTTCCGATTTCCTGAGCTGAACATACCCTGATTCAGGAGGAGCCACGAAGCTGGAGGGGGTGAGGTGGGCAGATAGCCCTGGGAGTTCAGTCTGAAGACAAGAAGTTCCTCCTCCCACAAACCCAGTGTGTAGACCTGCCTCCAAACCACCGCACTCTAAAGAAAGGGGAGAAGCATCCACTGGGGAATTTTAAGGTATTGATGACCCCACCGAAAGATACGGATTCCTGGAAAACCTTTCCTGTTGAATAGTTAAAGCTTAAGAACAAGTGTATTGCTTTTCTTGCTTGTGGGAAGATCACAGCTAATTAGCCCTAGTGAAATAGAGCACAGCCCTTGAAAATTAGAGACAAGGTCCTTCACCCTCTGAAGAATTGCCTGTCATCTACACTGTTAGTATGGACATTCTGCAGCCTCCTACCTGTGCGTCCACACCATCATCAGAGGACATGGGAGCAAGAAGCTCCCTAACTCTAGTTATAACCGTGGTGCTTTGGAGGGAAAAAAGTAATTCAACAGGTGAAATTACCTAGTGGCCTCCTTTGCCAGGCTTTGCTGGCCATAACCTCAGTTCAGTTTGACATTGGAAGGCTTGGTAATTGTAATTTAGATCTTGCTTTGCACGTTCTGAATGCTGTTACTTAGGACAGATGCTGCCATTTTCAAGGTCTGGGATGATTGATTTGGGACCGTGGCCTGGGTATCAAGTTTGTTGTGGAAATGAGCTCTCCTCCCAGACCCCACAGGCAAGGAGGTTACTTGGTCCCATAGATTGTCCATTTATGAAGGATAGTCCTCAAAATGAAGGGAAGTTTCCCACTTATGCCAAGTACCTGGAGATTTTCTTTCTTCCCATCATATTTAGTTCTAATCTTTCCTGTGATTTTCCTGATTTACTGCATCTTGAATGGAAACAACAAACACCTTGTCAGCCTCTAGAAATAGATGTTTTGCTCAAGAATTCAAGGAGATGGTGGCAGACAATCTGTGGCATCCCAAATAATGTCTCCTGTAACTGAAAAGACTCTACCTGGCCGCCAACGGAGGTTGTTGGTTTATTCAAATCCCATTTCCCCTTTGCAAAGATCCCCTCAGGGCATGACTCTTTTACATTAAAATATTCATTTAAAAAGCACACGGTTTGGTAGGAAGGAGAAACCCAAGTTTCAGGGTTTGCTAAGTTCCAAGTGTGTGTGTCAGTGTCGGGGAAGAGATGTAGCCAAGCGTTGTCCAGGCTGCATCTCCACACCCGGGAGTAGTTACACTCCAGAGCGCAATTTCCAGGCAGAATGGTTCAGGCAGAGAAGAGCCTTTTTCCAGTGGCATCTCAAAGGGAAAGATTCCTGGTGGATGAGACACAGTCATGTCAAAAGACCCCAGATTGCAATTCCAGCCAAGCCAGCAGCCCAACTGCAAGCTCATTTGCGTGCAAGTGTACTTTGGTTCCTTTCTTTTTCTTTTTCTTTTTTTTTAAATTGAAGTATAGTAGATTTACAGTGTTGTGTTAATTTCTGCTACACAGCAAAGTGACTCAGTTATACATAGATATATATATATACACACATTCTTTTTAATATTCTTTTCCATTATGTTGTATCCCAGGATATTGGATATAGCTCCCCATGCTCTACAGCAGGACCTGCCTGTTTATCCATCTACTAACCCCAAACTCCCAGTCCGTCCTCCGTCCCTCCCCCCTCCATGATTCCTTTGCTTTTCTGCCCGGAGTTCAACAGGTCACAAGAGGAAAGAGCAACGTGAGATAAAACAGTAGTGAAGCGTTAAATGCCATTTGCTGATTCATCCGAAACATTAGCAGTCACCGAACTGCCAGGTTGAGAGAGCTTTGCTTGGGAAGGGAGACCAAACATTTCACACAAAGGAGACAAAAGGCAGGCTCAAGGGTTATAATAGAAAGGGAAACAATCTGGGGCTTTAGACACGATGGGGGGAAAAAATCAAAGGGCCACAGGACCGCTTCTTAAAGTTAAAATATTAGAAAGGAAAACAAGATCCTCAATCAATTACGCTCTGTCCAGAATCATTCATAAGGCGAGAGAAGCGATTACTCTTTTTGAGAATAGATGTTTTTAAAGGGTTCTTTTGGAAATGAGAGATGCTGACGGATTGATGGAGGGCAAACTCCAATCTCTAGGAAAGAGACTCACCGGCCAAGAGACAGCACATCTGACCCCAGTGGTAGGCAGACTCCTAGAGACATTAATAAGAGATGAGATCACAAACGTCTGGAGAAATAAACTAGCCAGCCTGGTTCATAAAGGCTGTCTAAGAAGTTGGGTGGAATTTGTGCCTGGAGATGGTGCAGAAGGAAGGGCCGCTGAGGACCTGGCCTCGTTCTGATCATCCCGTGTCAGCAATTTCTCTCGCAGTGAGGCTTAGGACAGGCCAGGTGAGTAAATTACTTCATGGTAGTCAAAGCCTGTGTTTGAGGGCAGTTGGCTAGAGATGGAAGGAAGCCAGTGTGAAAATTCCCCTTCTCCTAAAGGGCCGAGGAGGGGAGGCTGGGCTCAGTCCAGTGCTTGGGACGTCTGAAGCTTGGATACATCTAGGCTTTCATAAGACACGTGTAGCAGTAGCTCTGTTAGTCAAGTCTTGTTTTGAGGGACAGAAGCTTGTGTCAAATAACTTTTGCAAAACACGAATTCATTAGTTCTCGTGGCAGGGAAAGGAACTGGGCTTAGTTTACAGACTGAGAAAACTGTGGAGACCAGAGCCCCGTGACGGACTCAGGGAGACCAGGCTTCCTCTCTCCTTCTTTCTCTCTCTTTCTCCCCCTCACATCTGCTTTTCATCTCTTTTTGGGTCTCCATCGGGTTGCCTCCTGCAGACAGACAGGCAAACAGGCAGGCTCCACACATGAGAAAAGGTAGCCAAGAACAGCCTTGCATTCACAACTTCAGAGCCCAGCAGAGACAGACACTTTCTCCTGCAGCGCACATGTGTCAGCTGCCACGTGGGCTGTGCGTGGTCCCTTCTGGGTCACAAGCCACCATTTAGACCAATTCCTTTACTCATTGGATGGGTCCCGGGATTGGTGGTCCCAAGACAGATACTTGATTGTAGTGGGAAAACCCCCCAGAGTAAGGGAGGATAGGCTGACGGCTGAGCCGACACAAAGCAGTACACGTTCATGACAGCGTTTATAGAGGACCTGTGTCTCTTTCTACAGGTTCTCAAGGTACATGTAAAAGTTTAAAGTGGTTTAGGGTCATAAATGCTCCAATGGTCACTGTATATTACTTTCAGTATGAAGTATATTCTTGCATCGTGTATGAGTGTGAAGTCTGTCACCCACGGTGTCTCCTTAGCACTGAGAGGTGAATTGATGTGAGCAGCACCCTAGTTTGCTGTTGGGGAAAAGTTCCCACTGCACGGGAACTGAGCTCGTCTATGCAGCAGTTGGGGCCTGAGCCTCGGCAACCTGAGTGTACACCTGCCACCCTCAAGCTAAAGAAGCTCGGTTGACTGATGGACGATGCCATTAGCTTCACATCTACCATTGCCATAGGTCTGAGCTGAAGGTCACTGAGGACACCTGAAGACAGAGGGCATCATTCACTGAGAACTGAATTAAGGTCAGTAGGAAATTTAAGGTGAAAACATAGCTGAATCTTCTTGAGAGCCATCCTGGCTCCATTCTTGCCCCTGACCCACCCGATATCCATTCTCCACTGTAGAGGGAACTTTAAAACCTTAAATTCATTTATGATGCTCTCCCCTGTAAAACCCTCCATGGACTCTCCATTACCATTAAACACAGCTGGGAACTTTCCCCGGATCCATGTGATCCCTCCTCTGCTCGCTGCCATGTTGAAATAGTCGATGGTTCACCCATCCTCCTATTAGGTTTCAGTCTCTGCTTTTTCTTCTTTTCTCTTTTGGGTCTTTTTATTGCTTATTATCGGTTCTTAATTCATCAAATGTTCTTCCTTAGGTTTCTACAAAACTGTTTCTTTGTCCTCATTGGATTTTAGCTTGAAAGTCACATCTGTAGAGACCTTCTCTGATGCTCCCAACTAAGGTAGCCCCACACTGAGTTTCTTTCATCAGTTTTGCCTTGTATATTCCTGTCTCCCCAGATTAGATGGAAGGGACCAGGGTCTTCATCTCATCTGAGACACTCATCACAGTGCCTGACAGACAGAAAGCCCTCAGTTACATGTGGTTGAGGAAATAAATGACTGACTAATGGGCCTTGTATCTCACAGGACACCCAGCACAGTTTCCTACTGAAGACCTCAAACTCACAATCTGAGCATTCATGGTTTTGACCATGAGTGAGTCACACACAGGGGCCAAAAGATGTCTGTCCTTTGGGGAGGTAAAAATTGGCATCCTCCCTTCTCTGAGGCTGGTGAATGAGTGTCACTTGGCTGCAGAACATTCCAGGCTGACATCTCAGATGCACATTTTTGTTGTTTTTGTCACCTTGTAGGCGGTGATATTCTCTAAGAGTTGGGAAGGGCATGCTTTCTTTTCCCCCCTCTTAAGGGATTCGTGAAGCTCTCTAGACAGTGCTCTTATGAACATTTGTTGAATGAGTGAATGCATAAGTGAGTATTAAGGGTTATTGTTCAGAGTAGATGATCAACAAATTATTTTAATTGAGTGAATAATTAACTAAAAGTATGAATAGATCACCTTCTTTGATTAACAGTAAAAGATGCAGTGTGTAAATCAAACACAAGAGAGAAAAGACAGGACAAAACCTCATACAACTTTTACCTTTTAGTTAAACTTACTCCATCGAAGACCATCCGCAAAAACGCCGTGAGGCTGCAGCAAACAAGCTGAGAGGTGAGAGCTCGGGTGCTGGGGGGGCTTTTGGCGGAAAATAATCAGCATCAACGTTGGCAAACCGTCTGGAGTCACCGTTGCCAACTCTGCTTACACAAATCAACCCACTAGACCAAATTTGAGTTTTTACATAAATTCAAACAACAGGCTTTCCTGGATCTTCTAATGCAGAGTCATCAGTCCAAATGATTTTATTTTCCTTCCCATTTATTTAGAAGCTATGTAGACAGAGCCACAGATATAGGCAGAATCAGTCATTAAGTTCACTTTATAGGCCTCGGACCACGGTGTGACCAGATACATGCAGCTCTCAAAGATCAGGGTGATTCCCGACCGGAAATGCTCCACACACACACATGCACATGCGTGTATACACATGCACAGGCATGCATGCAAGCTCTATTGTGCTAGCAGCAAGTAATCAGAGTCTGAGATGGCTCCAAAGTCAACGGGGAATGCTCTGATGGGGATCAACACGCAGACTGCAATTAGACCAGCATGGAACCATTAATCACACCGCAGACCAGGAGAAGGCTGGCTGGCTGGGGTCAAGGTCCCATAAGTGAGGGTATCAGCCATGGATGTGACACGGGGTGGTTTTCCAACCTGCTCATTCAAGAACTAATTGGTAGGTCAGGAAATTGCAGACACTCGTCTGAACGAGCTAGGAAAAGAACATGAGAAAAGGGCAAAGTTTCGTCATGAAGATAGGAATTCTCTTGCTTTAAATGCCATATTCTTTGTTGCTTGACATATTCACATTATCCCAGAGGCCATTTTAGTTGGTCTCCAGCTGTGAAAAAGACAACATCACATCTGTGGTGTCAGATGGAGGCAAACACAACAGGAAAAAAACTAATTGAAAAATCCTGTTCAGATATTTTGTGAAGAAATTAATAATGTGTTTGCTTTGAGGAGAGATGGCCCATTTTGGTGTCATGTGAAGATATTCAATACATATTTGAATAGCTTTTACTTTGAAGGTACTGATATTACAAAGGCAATTCATAAAGATGTAAAAAAAAAAAAAAAATCATTCCCTGGCTTACCTTAAAAATAAATGCACTAGATTTATCAAGGTCTAGGTACTAAAATATCTGAACTGATCATACAATGGGTTTCTGCTGCTGTTGTTATTATTGCATTTTTAACTAATTTAAGTGAAATATTTTCTGACCAGCAGACACGTCTGCACATGAGTCAGGCAAGGATGGGTGAACTGGATCCCAGGATCTCGTCCAGGGAGCCGTATGCACGTCCAATCACTCAGTGCCCACCGAACCCCAGGCACAAATAAGTGGCACATTTGCTGCTTGACACTTGACTGATGGAAGGGAGTCAGGAGAACCAGGCAGAGGATTCCCCTTGACACAATTAAAATAATCCATTTTGCCACCAGATCTTGTGAGTATCACATCAATTACTATCACATTTTGTTAACGTGGCTCCAAGCCACTTGTAAGACACTATCTCCTAGTCTCCTAATTGTATCAGTAAAAATGAATTTCCTCCTGATGCGGTAATTAAACTAAATATGTGTTAATGTATTTGATTAGGGTTGGGAAAACATAAGAGAAAATCAAAATGAAAGGACATCGCTGAGAGCCCTCCCATGGGGTCTGCTTCCCACCAGCTTCTTCTCCTCTAAGGTTCCTCAATTGTCTTGCTCTGAGTTTCTTACACTGTTGGGCCCAGAAGCTCACGCCCTGGACTAGTTTACAAAGGTTCTGTTAAGTCCCCCGGATATGAGTCCCATGATGCCCAGGGAGACGCACTGAAACAACTCCCCTTTTGACTTGCCGCGACGTGACTGTGGGAGCGTGTGGGGATTCCTACTTCTCCATATCCCCACTTGGAGGAACGTCCCTTTTCTCGGGCCCTGGGTCAGCTACTGTAATGCCTCTCAGAATTCCTGGGGTAGGACCCGCACTCATGATGGACCACAACATTTGCCTTTCCCCTCACTGAACAAAATGCTTCTCTTCTTCCTGGGGGAACAGATGAGGCAGTTCTAGAAGGTGGATAACTGTTTGCACGCTGGCTTTACCGAGCCTCACTTTGGCCATTTATGAAGTGGAGAAAATGGTTCCTGTCTCTCAGGGCTGTTGAGCACATGAGATACCAGCAGGATGGAGAGTACATTGTAAGGCCACGCCCAAGAAAGTACAAGGCTACTCCATATGCCTCATCACATTGATGAAACTGGCCTGGTTTCATTGCAAATATCTAGGACTACATCACCACCGATCCTATGCATCACTAAATTAATAAGGATTCATCTCTATGCTGCGTTAACGTGAACTGGGGACTCCTGAATGGTACATCCTTATTGAAGACAAGCTGCCGATGCCACACAGAAGCAAAGGAACCAGGACTCAATTTGTCCTCCTTGTCCTGAAGGGGAGAGGGCTTGGGCATGCTCAGTTCAGGAAATCCTTGGAATCTCCTCAAATGCTCAAGAATTCAATCAGTATTTAGGGAGTAGGTGGTGTGCCATAAGCCAAGCTGGGTGTGCTGGAGAGAGACAGTAAGAGGATAATGAACTTCAAGAGGTCTAATGTGATTGGGTGTAGGTGTGGATCTGCAAGGTGCAAGGTGGCAGTTGTATCAGAAGATTTTCTAAAGCACCTTAGCTGGCTTGAGACAAAGCCGCAACTACCTGGAAGACACTATCTCCTGGAGTCTGCAAAGTCAGATCAAATGAAATAGTTGGCCTCATAAAAAGGCAACCAGCCAAAGGAAGGTTGCATTACAGTAGTATCTTTATGAAAGTGCATGTCACAACCACATGAATATCAAATGAATTCATTATGATCTCTGCTATTTCCATGAATACCAAATGAATGTATAATGACTGGATGCTTAAAGTGTTATCAGTTAAAAAAAATACTAGAAATAATGGGAAAATTAATCTCATTATATGCTGAAGAAAAAATATTTTAGAAAAAGTATTTGGAAATATTTAGACGGTTGGCAACTAGTACTTTGTAGACGCTGCGGCGGCTCATTTCTGCTTCTGGCTTTGTCCAGAACCAACTTCCATCGCAAAGCGTTCTCAGCAATGCCTGGGCAGAGAAAGTGCCCAAATCTGTTATCTGAATGAGCACATGTTCCCTTATTTTGGGAGTCTCACTGCTCTGAGGATTCTTGACCCTGGAAAGTTTGTCACACCCTGAATGCAGAGCCCTGACGAGTGTGGGAAAACCACTGTCACCAAACACAGAGTTGGAGGTGCCTTTCCCTGGTTCTGCAGGAGCACCCGGCCTTAACTTAGCACATAGTCAAACCCTGGAACATGACTGTTATTCCAGAAGCTTCATTCCCAGCAGGTGTAGGGTAAGGCTGGTACCTGCAGAGCTAGGGGAGGAGGCTGAGAGACCCAGGGGTGGGACACTGAGACGAGGGTTAGGAGACAGGCTGTCCATCTTCTGTGGTCCCTGGACACGTGGCTTCTCTGGACACTGGGGATGACCAGACTGGCTGGCCCCCCCTGTGGCCCTGTTCAGGTCAATGACCAATGGTGACTGAAGCCTTAAGTGGTCACTGGGCTGTGTCCTCGCCAGGGCAGAGGGGAGGGCACCCCTGATGAGTGTGTGGCACAAAATCGAATGGATTTCAGGGGCCCTGACTAAGGCTGCTGGGCGGGAGGAGATGGCCTCGACACTGGGTGGGTGGGTTGATACGGTGTAGTGGCTGCTTTGACTGATTCACAGCCACTGTGCAGAAGAGATACGAGTGGAGTTTCCACCTGGCACTGCCAGCTTCACATTCCTCAACCTAAGCTGCAGGAAAAACACTTCTCAGCTCCCCGGTTCCACGAGGATAAAGGACTGTCTGTCCTGTTCTCAGCTCCCGGCCCGGCACCTGAAATGGTCCAGGCAACTCACCACCTGGCCCTGCCTGAGAAAAACAGCCTAAAAAACACCTGAAACTAACACAGATTGTAAATCAACTATACTTCAATTAAAAAAAAAACCGTCACAGATTCTTTGGTTCAAATGAAAAATCCCCACCCCAAGCCCTAGTCATTGAATAGTGCGCTAATTAGCCACTGGATTCCACAGGGAGGATGAAGCATATACCTAATGTTAAAATGCACGTATAGATGTAATTTTACATTATGTATGCACTTACACATATATAGTCAATTTTTAGTAATCTTTCCATTAGGTGACCCAGTCCTAGGAGTCTGACTCATCCTCCCTGTGGAATCCAGTGGCAAATTAGCGCACTATTCAATGACTAGGGTTTGGGTGGGGATTTTTCATTTGAACCAAAGTATCTGTGACGGTCATTTTTTTTATTGAAGTATAATTGATTTACAATGTTTGTTAGTTTCAGGTGTACAGCAAAATGATTCAGACCCATATATATATATATACACATACATACATTCTTTTTCAGATTCTTTTCCCTTATAAATTATTATAAGATACTGAGTATAGTTCCCTGCGCTATGCAGTAGGTCCTTGTTGTTTACCCACTTTACATATAGTAGTGTGTATCTGGTAATCCCATACTCCTAATTTATGCCTCCCCTGCCCTTTCCCCTTTAGTAACCATATATTTGTTTTCTATGTCTGTGAGTCTATTTCTGTTTTGTAAATAAGTTCGTTTGTATCATTTTTTTAGATTCCACATATAAGACATATGATATTTGTCTTTCTCTGTCTGACTTACTACATTTAGTATGATAATCTCTAGGTCCATCCATGTTGCTGCAAATGACATTATTTTGTTCTTTTTTATGGCTGAATAATATTCCATTGTGTGTGTGTGTGTGTGTGTGTGTGTGTGTGTGTGTGTGTGTATATAATATATGTATACTACACCTTGTTTATCTATTCATCTGTTGATGGACACTTAGGTTGCTTCCATGTCTTGGCTATTATAAATAGTGCTGCTATGAACATTGGGGTGCATGGATCTTTTCAAATTAGTGTTTTCATCTTTTCCAGATATATGCCCAAGAGTGGAATTGCTGGACTGTATGGTAGTTCTATTTTTAGTTTTTTAAGCAACCTCCATACTGTTCTCCGTAGTGGCTGTACCAATTTACATTCCCACCCAGAGTGTAGGAGGGTTCCCTTTTCTCCACACCCCCTTCAGCATTTATTTGTAGATTTTTTGATGATGGCCATTCTGACCAGTGTGAGGTGGTACCTCACTGTAGTTTTGATTTGCATTTCTCAATAGTTGGTTAGCAATGTTGAGCATGAGCCTCTTGGCCATCTGTGTATCTTCTTTGGAGAAATGTCTATTTAGGTCTTCTGCCTATATTTTGATTGGGTTGTTTTGTTTTGTTTTGTTTTTTTGATATTGAGCTGTGTGAGCGTTTGTATATTTTGGATATTAACCTTTGTCAGTCAGTCATCATAGATGACCCATTCCTAGGGGTCTGCCTCATCCTCCCTCTGGAATCCAGTGGCTAATTAGTGTACTATTCCATGACTAGGGTGTGGGGTGGGAGTTCTTTGTTTGAACCAAAAAATCTGTGATGAGCTTTGCATTGATGATTCCACTTATTGTCTAAGTTAACTTTTCTGTCTCTTACTCTGATACCTGAATGGTGAGAAATTCAGAAGTCCCCAGTGCTGGCCGGAGCCGAAGGGGATTCACATGATGGACATTTCAACACAGGTTGCTGAGTCTCCCCTTGGAGCTTCTGATCCAGGAAATGCGGGCTCCAGGCCAGGTGCTTTGACCCCTGCCCTCCCCTCTCATCCAGAAAACCGTGATGTGCAGTCATGGTGGGACAACTGGCTGAGATGCTTTTCACTATGTGGAACTCACCAGGTAATTGTCAGCTCATTGCCCTGCACTGGTCTGTCTCCATCTGTTAAGAATGGAGAGGAGAGACCATGGGGGAGAAACTGGAAGGAAGGGCTCTGAATTCAAAAGAAGAAGGTTTGTCAGCATTTTCTAATTTGAAGTAGTCAGAAAGAAGGAGTGGAATGGGGACCAACCTCGTGGCGACACCTCCCGCAGAGAAGGAAACACTGGGCAGAGTGCCGGCTGGGCCCAGGGACCTCAGGGCACAGCCTCCAATGACTCGGGGAACTTTGGATGCAGTAACAGCACCTGACTCAACCTTGGGCATCTCCTGGGCATCCAGGGTGATCCCGGGTCACACACAGACAGGAGGAGTCATTGCACCCTCCTCTCTGCCTCGTCCAGACCCCCTGTCACGTGTCATCCTGTGTCACACTATGTCACCTCACAACCCTCTTGTCTTCAGCATGTAAAGTCCCAGGGAAGGGATCTGCTCAGCCACGCTGGAGGTGATGGCTGGGGGTGGACGGACCCATCAGTCCCCTCAGAACCCCAGGAGATGAAGGAACTGTGTGAAAGAGACTCCAGGCACTCAAGAGGGAACCACCACTTTTATTCACTGACTTAATTATTGATTAAATTTATCCTGCCCAGTTCCCCGGGTAAATTTCTGTAGAAAAAGAGAGAAAAGGTAAGTCTCCTCAAAGGCTCTTGAACCACGACCTTTTAACAGAGAGAGGGGTGCTGAGAGCAATGTCTTACAACTTCTGCAGGAGCAGACAATGGGGACCCAGGCTGCACGCCTGACGCAGATGGCGTCTCTGGGAGGTTAAGGGCAGAGGGAAGCGTCAGGCAGGATGGCTCTGGGCCTGGGAGCAAAACCATGGAAACTCTGAAAGCCTCGGTCTTCTCTCTCTCTCTCTCTTTTTTTTTTAACATCTTTATTGGAGTATAATTGCTTTACAATGGTGTGTTAGTTTCTAAAACAAATACCGCATGCTAACACATATATATGGAATAAAAAAAAAATGGTTCTGAAGAACCTAGGGGCAGGACAGGAATAAAGACGCAGACGTAGAGAATGGACTTGAGGACATGGGGAGGGGGAAGGGGAAGCTGGGACGAAGTGAGAGAGTGGCATGGACATATATACACCACCAAGTGTAGAATAGATAGCTAGTGGGAAGCAGCCGCATGGCACAGGGAGATCAGCTCGGTGCTTTGTGACCACCTAGAGGGGTGGGATAGGGAGGGTGGGAGGGAGGGAGACACAAGAGGGAGGAGATATGGGGATATAAAAAGTTAGTTATAAAGCAGAAACTAACACACCATTTTAAAGCAATTATACTCCAATAAAGATGTTTAA
Organism: Monodon monoceros; assembly: GCF_005190385.1. NCBI lineage: Eukaryota > Metazoa > Chordata > Mammalia > Artiodactyla > Monodontidae > Monodon > Monodon monoceros. The sequence continues at coordinate 78,572,821 of NW_021703781.1, forward strand.
AAATAAATAAATAATAAATAAATAAATAAAACAAAGTGAATCAGCTATACGTATACATATATCCCCAGTCTACTGGTTCAAATGCTAATCTCTTCTCTAAACACAGACAGCTACCTGAGCAACCCTTAGTCCAGTCAGGTTGACACAGAAAATGAAGCCTCACATCCCTGTGGTACCCCACACACCTTTCATACCATTTCCTCTGAGGTTAACATCTTGCATAACCACAGGAAATTAACATTTGTACCATACTATAAACTAAACTTTATTCAGATTTCACCTGTTTTTCTAAGAATGCCCTTTTTCTGTTCCAGGATGTGATCTGGAACACTGCATTCAATTTAGTGGTCCATTTTTTTTTTTTTTTTTTTTTTTTTGCCGTACGCGGGCCTCTCACTGCTGTGGCCTCTCCCGTCGCGGAGCACAGGCTCTGGACGCGCAGGCTCAGCGGCCATGGCTCACGGGCCCAGCCGCTCCGCGGCATGTGGGATCTTCCTGGACTGGGGCACGAACCCGCGTCCCCTGCATCGGCAGGCGGACTTTCAACCACTGCACCACCAGGGAAGCCCAGTGGTCCATATTTTTAATCCCTAATTTATTAAAGAGAAGACTGATGGACCTAGTGTTTGTCATACAGAGTGAACTAAGTCAGAAAGAGAAAAAACAAATACCGTATGCTAACATATATATATGGAATCAAAAAAAAAGGCAGATGGCCCTCCCCATTGTGGGTGGGCCTCATCCTCATCCCAGTTGAGGGCCCAAATTAGGGGGAAAAATGTGTAGGAAGGGTCAGTCTCCCTTCTCTTCTTTAGCCAGGGCCTCCATCCTTTCCTGCTCCCAGACATCTGAGCTCTTGATTCTCAGCCCTTGGGCCGGGAACTGAGATGCACACTGTCTAGTCCCTTGGGTCTCAGGCCTCCAGACTCAGACAGAACTACACTGCCAGCTCTCCTAGGCCTCCAGCTTACAGACGGCACATCGTGGGACTTCTTGGCCTCGAGAAGAGGGTGAGCCAATCCCTACATTAAATCTCCTCTTATATAAATCTATATATAGCCTACCGGTTCTGCTTCTCTGGAGAACCCTAACCAATAGAAGTAAGTTCAAGATGTAAAGTCTAAAATAACGGCAGGACGGAGGAGGTCCTAGATTAGTATTTTTAGAATGATGGCCTTTTAAGGCTTAAGGGATCCTGGCAGGCCCAGCCTTGGGGGCACCCTCAGCAAATGAAAGCTGTCCCATCTGCGGCCAGGACGGAATCAAGCCGGCCCCTCACCAGGGCGGGCACAGCCCGTCCTCCTCAGGCCCCTGCCACCTCCCTCTTGCTCTGCCCACCTTCTAAACCTCTGGTGAAGCTATTCCATCACTACATCCAGGTCTCAGATAGACCACATTCTCCCCGGACTCCAGGCCAGCACACACTGTGCCCGACACCTGTCTCTACTTTCTTTTTATTTTTCTTTAAATATTTATTTAGTTTGTCTGCAACACATCTTAGTTGCGGCACGTGGGATCTTTAGTTGCGGCGTGCATGTGGGATCTAGTTCCCCAACCAGGGGTCGAACCGGGTCCCCCTGCACTGGGAGCGTGGAGTCATAGCCACTAGACCACCAGGAAAGTCCCTGTCTCTGCTTTCTTGATGTGGCCAGTGCCTACTGGGCCTCACTCGGTTTCAATGTCATTTCTCCCAAGGAGTCATTCCTGATCCCCATGAAACCAAATCAGGAGCCCTACCATCTACGGAGGTCATCAACCTAATAATTTCCACCCTCAATCCCAAACCCTGCTGACTTACCGATGACCCCCTAGGCTAATGGCCCGACGTGTGCTGGCTCAGGTCTGCACTGGGTAAATATTTGTTGAGTAAATGAATGAGTACTAATCACATCTCTCCAGGTGGTGGATTGGGAAGTCCCCAAGAGAATGGTTGTGAGTCCTGCATCTTCTCAGTCTCCCTCTGTGATGTCGAACACAAAGGAGGTCGCCAGAGAATTAATTGATTGACGGAAGAGAAAGAAAAGAATCTCAAGAAAAAAGTAACTGTATGAAATGCAACCAGGAGACGAGTAAGACGAAGACAAATCATTGCCTTCTCCAGGCAAGGATGCTGCCCTTGGCAGTGGATTCGGTGTGGTCCCTGGTTAGTCACTTATAACGTGAGGGCCTAAGACAGACCATGCAATGAGCAGGATATCACCACCTGGCTCCACTCTCGGTGCTCACCCTGGCACACCCACACCTTCTAGGCAATCAAGCCAAACATTTGATAGGCAGCCCCCTGAATTCACGGCTCACACTTCTTCCTTTTAATACCTTAACTCAGACACACTTCCCTCCTCCCACTAAACAGAATCCTCTTGATCTCAGTGACACCCACCATGTTACCCAAGGGACAGGTGATACCGCAAGGATCCTACTTGTCCCTGCCTTTAATGAGATCACAGTCTCTTTGGAGAAAATAGATTTGCAGTAAAGCATCCACAACCGAGCACGCCACAGGGAAGTAAGTGAAAAGGCCGCCCGCCCGGGTGGGACCCAGGGATCAAAGGTGAGGAGTCAGGAAAGGCTCTGTGTTGGAAGTAACCCTTGAGGTTCTGGGGATGCTCTGTGTCTCCTGTGAATGAAATGCTGTCTTACATTAAGAATAAAACCTCCAACAGAAAGATGTGAGGATGTGGTAAGAGCGTGGGGAAGGCAGGTCTACAGTGATGCCTGCAGGTCACAGACCTGCTCTGTACGCCCCAGCATCAGGACCAGCTGAGTCATTTGCAGGGCCCAGTGCAAAATGAGGATGTGGCCCCTTTGTAAAAAATTATTAAGAATTTCAAGATGGTAACAGCAGAGGTATAGATATCCCTTCTTAGCATGGGGTCCAGTAAAAGAAACCTCACAGGTCACATGCCCAAGAAGCCAGCCCTGCCCATTGGTCAAAGCCAAGGCCAACCTCACTCCCACATGTCTGATGGGAGCCATTTAGCCCGCCAGCACCCGGCTAAGCACGGGAGGGCACTCAGCAGCTAAAACTCATTTTGACTGAGCCCTGTAGCCAGACTTTTCCTTAAAGGATCATTGTCTGTATCTGTGGACACGTTCTAACCAAGTTCCCTTCTGGTCCCATGATCTTTATTAGCTACTGCATAAATTTTCCCTGCTTTAAGATACTTAATGGTGGGACAACAAAAGTGAAGGAATAAAGTGCAATGTATATTCAAGAAAAAAATCTAGATAAAAGAAAAACTGAAACCCAGAGCAAGTAAAAAGATGGAAAATAAGCCCTCAACAGCACAGTTGGAAGAAACAAGCTTCAAAATAAGTCCAGGAAGGCAGAAGCATCTCACTTTCAATTTCAGCTATAGAGGGGCTTAAATGAAGCCAAAAATGTAAGGAGAATATTTCAGCAATAGCCATCAGGAGATGTGTAACGGGTGACACAGAATCTAATGCAAAGCACAACCACAAAAAGTTCTCTAAGTATACATTTTTGAGATGTTGAGAGAAAATTATGATATTAAAATAGTAATGATATTATTGGCAATGCTAGCAAAAAATATGATCTATGCATGGATGGGAATGTTTGTAAATTGGCCTAAATGTCTTTTATTTGGCAACTTTTAATGTGAAATGAGAATTAGACAAATCTTTCTAGGAAAAAAAAAAAAAAGCCAACGTTGTTTCAATTAAATCAGAGGAAGAGAGCTCAGGAGAAGGATCCACATTATCTCACCTTTTGGGGAAAGAGTCAGAGTTCGTGTCTATTTGTCTGGAATACAAATCAAGGGGGCAGAGGAGCCCACATCCCTGCCTCCCCTCCTCCAAGGAGGAGAAGCTGCTGTCGGCCACACCCTTTCAGGAGCATCTCCGAGCTGAGCTCTTCTGCGAAACCACCGGGCTGGGCGCCCACCTCCCTGCTTCCCGGGCTGAGGGTGTAAGTACCCCTGAGGACTCTGAGGGTCTCCAAGCATCCAGTGTGCCTTCTGGAAGATTCCAGAATGAGCTGTGGGTAGTACCATTTTGTACTGAGTACATTTAACTTTGTTTTCAACTTTTAGAAGATGGTAGTACATGCATACATAGTCCAAGGGGTGTAGAAATGACACATTTTAGATTTCTCAGGCAGCTTGGATTTTAATATTACCTCTTAAGAGCCTTTATATCTGTTGGACTATAAGCCTCTATTATTATTATTATTGTGGTGGTGGTGGTTATTGTTATTCTTCTTATTAAATGTGGTCCCTCTCTGGTGCAGAATTCTGATTGGATCAGAACTTCAGTTCTCTCCACCATGTGAGGGCACAGTGGGAAGGTGCTAATTGTGAACAAGGAAGAAGGCCCTCACTGGAATGTGACCATGCTGTAGCCTTGATTTTAGAACTCCCAGCCTCCAGAGCTGTGAGAAATACATTTCTCTTTATAACCTAAAAGAGAAAAGAAAGAAAAAAAGAACTTCAGTTACCTAGGACCACCTCTCCACTGCAAAAGTGTTCTGCGGATCGTGGGCTACTGCAGCCTAGCTCAGTCCTTTGAGGTTTACTGGCTGTGCCTTGGCTTTCTGTTATCTGACGCTGCCCTTAATCGTGACCCAGCAGGGCAAGCGGGGGCTGGGCACGTCCTGCTGGCCAACCCAGCCGTCACCTTGTTTTCTACTGGCTGCAGGGACCGTCCTTCCAAGGGGTTAACAAGGCTCTGCCTTGGCTGCTGTCACGGTAATAGCTCTACGGGGGCTGCTTGCAGCTCTCATCTCAAGCGACTTCTTATTCACATTATATTAAATTAATACACACATTATACCGAAGAACACTGTATATTTCTTCAATTAAAATTCCCTACCCAAATATACTGTTTTAATTGCTGGGAACGCCAGTAGTAAGTCAACATCTCTGTTCAACACAGGATTCAAGTTGCTTTTCACTCATCACCTGGAGCCACACCTTTTCACACCTCCTTCCAGAGTGAGAACTGACTTGAGAGGGACCAGTTATCCCTTCCAGAAAGAGGCCAGAAAACCACTGCCCCCAAACTGTGCCAACTTTAGGTGTGTAGGGGAGTTAATAGCTGGCTGCTGGTTGTCTTCAGAGAGAAAACAAACGAAAAGTTCTGTCACCAGGAATGCGAGGAATGGACAGGACAGACCACAGACGACACTGGTGCAGCCAGTGGGTGGTGGCCCCCAGACAGGGCAGTGGCCGCTGACGTCTCTCCTCCAAACACCCAGGGCTCGTGTGCCGTCGGTCGCCTCCTGCAGCCGCCTCCTCTCTACCTGAGGAGGTCTTGTCGAACCTTTAGAGACCAAGCCTGGGGAGCCACCCGCCTATATTCATTCAACAAACATTTGCTGTTCGTCTGCTCTGTGCCAGCTTTGCTCTGAATGGGAGGAGCCCGAGGTGAGGCCCATATACACCTGCTCAGAGGCTTGGCCTGGGGAACAGCAGAGATTTCCTCAACGGAAGGAAGGAAGGAACCAGAAAAGTAAGAAAACACAGAAGAAACCAGACCACAGGACTCTACCCAGCATTACTTTCAGGCCTCAGCTTGACAAATGGCTACTCTTAATCCGTGCAGAGGAAGCCAGAAGGTTGAACAGCAGAAACAACCTGTGGAAATGTCCTAGTTTCTTCAGTAGCCAAACCCTCACTGACACACACTCTTCACGTCCTATGTGTTCGGCTTTTCTGCACACGACTTAAACATTTCCCCACGTCTTTTTGCATTTTCCTATAGAATATTAAAACGTTGATATAATGCAAAATGCTGCTCTCCCACCGCAAGTGGAAAGTGGAAAGTAAATGTGTATAAGCCAATGAGGCCAAATTCCATTTTGAAAAGTGAATTTTGTGCCACTGAAAGGCTGCCCCAGCCCTGAAGGGTGCCCCTTTGTCACAGTCTAGGGTTTCTCAGGGTAGGAAGTTGGTCTTGGAAGGGGCAGCCCAGGGTCCTCCTCGTGTGCAACCTGTGACACTCTACCCACCACAGCCTCCCCCCAAGTTCATCTAGAATACATTTACTCTGGCCCTCCAAGTCACCAAAGTCACCCACACTTTCCCTTTCATTTTCTGTCCTGAGGACCCCTCACACACTACCGGCTTTATTAGAACTCAGCAAAGTCACACGTTGTCCTATTTCCCTACCCCTGCGGCCCGTCAGCTGCCCAGAGGTGCTTTAGGCAGTGCGGTAAGGGGCGAAACCCTCCCCTCCCCACAGACTGCCACTCAGCCACCATCAGGGGCCTGGTACTCACCCTCACAGCCCACGGGGACAGAGGAGAGAAGTCAGGCCACCGTCCAGAAAACTGCCGGCATCGCTGAGCCCCTGGGCCTGCAGAGCTGGGATGCGAACCCGCAGCGGTGAAAAGCAGGGGGCAAATGAGCCATACAGGCAGCGGTGTTACCCTCAGCCTGACAGCTCAGCAGAGGTTCAGGCCAGAAGGACTTGGATGAATGGCCTGCAGTGACAGCGTGGCATTCCAGGCTGGCCGGGCTTGGGGTTAGGGGCCGGGCAGAGGCAGAAGAGCAAAGAAAGAACAACAGACCACGTTAAAGCCAGGAGGCCAGGAACTGCGGAGGCACAGCAGGAGGCATGGCGGGAGACACGGCAAGGACAGAGGTCACAGCTTGGGTGGGTCCCAGGGACACGGCCGTGTCACCTGGGCCTGGGACAGGGTCAGTGTTTGCATCTTACCTCGAAGACCACACCCACATGGTATCGTTGAGTTCCTGCCCTGTGCCAGGTGCTGTGCTGGGCTCCGATGCCATCAGGCTGAAAGGACCCTGTCTCCTAAGTCTCCTGCTGGCTGGGGGTGGGGGGCAGCCAATTCCGACTCAGTTGAGTGATTGGTGCCGCTGAGTGTGGTCCCCACTGTACGGTCAATGTCCAGCCAGGAAGAGCATTGGAAACATATCTGTGAACAAAGAAATGAGGAGGTGAGTGCCTTCACTTGAGCTGCTGTCCCAGAAGACCATAGACTAGGCAGCTTGAACGGTCGAGATCTATTGCTCACAGTTGTGGAGACCAGGATGCCGGCAGATTTGGTGTTTGGTGAGGACCCTCTTCCCGGCTTTCAAAAGGCTATCTTCACACTTGGTTCTCACACGGGGAATATGGGGAGCGAACACTTCTTCTAGGGGCACTAATCCCATGCCGGGGCTTCCCCTTCGGGCCTGATGACCTCCGCGAGGCCCACCTCCTAATATTACCCTATCCGGGGTTAGGGCTTCAGCAGATGAATTTTGAGGGGACGCGGACATGCAGCCCATTACAGCGAATGAATGAGTGAATAATACGAGTGGGTGACAGAGAAGTAAGGAAGAGAGGCTGCTGAAGAAATAACAGAGGGGGAAGTGACCAAATCACGTGGCCATAAAGGGTCCGTATATTTCAAAACACTTGTCTATTTTTGCCTATAGCTCCTAACAAATTGCAAACAATTGCTATCAAATTAAATGTTTTACTACATACTTTTTCCTTTCTATCTGTCATGGAATGAAAAAAAACATTCATTAATATTTATCAAAATGATGAGGCCGTGCTGACAACAGTCAGGTTATCTGAAGGTCCTGAAACACAGAAGTTGCTGATTGGGCCGGGACCTCAGGAGGGAAAAGAGGAGGAGCTTTGCTCAGGAAACCTGGGATCCAGGGCTGGAGGGGTGCTGGGAGGCGGACACAGACCTAGCTGTGAGGACGCCTCGAATGCGGTGGGGCTACAGATGCTGCCTCGTGTGTGTGTGTGTGCGTGTGTGTGTGTGTGTGTATGTGTGTGTGTTAAACCAACAGAGATTCACTGAGTGGGCCTCCCAGGTTCTAGATTTCTCTGTGATGTCTAGAAATAAATAATATTCATCATTTTATTCACCATTCATCAAAATGAAATTTTATCATTATAAAGATAAAGGCCCATTTATGGTGAAAGACTGAAAACTTTCAGTAAAAATTAAGACACAGGAAAGGGTTGGAAAGAACAATGACCCTCCTCAAGATGGCATAGCTTTTAAGTACTAGCCTGAGGTTCGAAAGCCTGCAGGGGCCTCTTTTCTATTTCATCTCTCTACCCCCATGTCCCTCTAATGGGCTATAAGCTACTGGGACCAAGGTTTGGGTTTTACTTGTGTCTGAATCCATTGTGCTCTCACAGAATCACTGTGTTCCGTTGCCATCTGCCCTGCCCACCTCCCACCGCCAGGAAGGTGGATGTCTAGGGAGAGATGGACACACCATAGAGAGGGCCTCCTTTTTACTGTTTAACAGTCCCCCAACCCCTGGCCTATTTTCAGTGCCAGTATGCCATGAAAACAGCAGATCCTTGTCAAGCAGGTTTTGGTTCCTTGATTCTTTTGGGTTTACCATACTAAGCAAGGCTTGGCTCTTGTTGGCTTTTAACTACCTTTTTTTTGTTTGTTTGTTTTTGTTTTGTTTTGTTTGTTTTTGTTTTTGTTTGTTTTTGCGGTACGCGGGCCTCTCACTGTTGTGGCCTCTCCCGTTGCGGAGCACAGGCTCCGGACACACAGGCTCAGCGGCCATGGCTCACGGGCCCAGCCGCTCCACGGCATGTGGGATCTTCCCGGACTGGGGCACGAACGCGTGTCCCCTGCATCGGCAGGCGGACTCTCAACCACTGTGCCACCAGGGAAGCCCTAAACTACCTTTTTAATGAGGCAATACAGACTACAAAATACCCCACATAACAGGGCTGCAGTTGCCTGGGGCACCCTGACCATCAGAACCACGCCTACCTCACAGGCAAGACCTGGGTCATTCAGGCCATGTCAGATTCCTAGACTGGAGTTCCATGTGTTTTTTAACTTTTTTCCCCTTCTACAATTCAGGAAATTCATTAATTCCTTCTCTTAATACCTTAACTGGGCCTTTTAAAATGCAGATATTCCTTAGCCAGTGAAATGGAAAATCCTATCCAATCCGTGTTCTAATTTACTACATAAAATTGACCGAAGATGTGAAGCAGCATCCCATGCTCTCCTTAAAGGCGCTCCATGTTGGCAAAGGTTACTGATCGTGGCATTCTGAACACTCTTGGTAAAGAGACGGAGCTGCCAGAAGATGCTAAACCACAAAAGATGGCCTTCCATTGACACAAATAGATTCAGCCATCGGATCTGTGAGAGGAGATAATCAGGCAAGTATTCTGGGGGATTTTTCAAAAAAGACTCAACGTGGGAAAAGTTGCTGGTTCCTCTTCCCCATTTGCAGTTGGAGGGAACCCAGATAGAGGCTTGTGCTTCCTGGTGTCGCATCGTGAAATAATGCAAGTGAGAAGATGCAACTGCATGGCAAATTTATCAAAATAATTGCCACAGACAGGTGATTTGACAGGCTCTGTTCAGACTTCCCCAGCAATCCAGCCCGCAGTGGTCCATTTCGGAATCCTTCTGGCTCCGTCTTCTGGAGGGTCCCCTCTGATTATGTTTTTTCATCCTAAAAGTTTCCCCTGGGGAAGCACTGCTGTCTTGGCCAATCAAGGGTGGTTAACAACCATCGTAGAAGCCGCCTACAGGTTGACAGGCAAACCGGTCAAACATCTCATGTAATCTCTCAGGTAATTTGGTGTCAGAGCTTTAATAATTTCTATGAATGTCTTCATGCAAAGCTTCAAGAGTTACTTTCATTTTTGACAAAATGCAAAATCAAATAGGATCATTTAAAAGATCAATTATGCCATAAAGAACGGCCTCCCCTTCTGATTTCTGTGCTTTTATTATAATCAAATAATTTAAAAGGATCAGAAATGACAACACTAATCGCTAGTTGACTTCTATTTGTTCTAGAAACAGACACTAATTGTTTGTGTCAGTTTACCTTATTCTTCCCAGTGCTAAACTTTTCCATCAGGCAAAGCCAGCATCCCAAAGCCTGCGCCCCTGGCATGGTGTGAACGGGGGCTGAGGCGAGAACAAAGCCATGGATCAGGAGAGGGGGGCTGAGCGTGTATTAATTAGCTCTCCTGTACTACACTGTAGTTTAATTAATCTGACAGATTTTTCAAAACTGGAATTGACTTTTCACCATTCCTGGACCATGTGAGCAGTTTTCCTGTCACTGAGCAGGTCAATTACATTCGACACTCTTAGCTGGATTGACCTCCTGTCCCACCACAATGGCTGTGGTGCTCTGGCAGGGGACTGTCCTGTGTTCCAGGGCACCGTGCCCCTGTCAGAACCTTCTACCCAGAAGGTTGTCACCTGTAAACGGTTGAGCTGAACCAAGCCCCTGCAACAGTAATCCAACCCACCTCAACAGCGTTCAGAAAAGCATCTTCTAAGCACACCGCCTAAGGTCAAGAAATATGCTCCTTTGGAATAAGACAAGGATGCTCACTCTCGTCACTATTACTCAACATAGTTTTGGAATAAAAAACTATGTTGCCATGGCAATCAGAGAAGAAAAAGAAAAGGAATACAAATTGGAAAAGAAGTAAAACTGTCACTGTTTGCAGATGACATGATACTATACACAGAACTTCCTAAAGATGCCAGCAGGAAACTACTAGAGCTAATCAATGAGTTTGGTAAGGTTGTAGGATTCAAAATTCATGCACAGAAATCTCTCGCATTCCTATACGCTAACAACAAAAGATCAGAAAGAGAAATTAAGGAAACACTCCCATTCACCATTGCAACAAAAAGAATAAAATACCTAGGAATAAACCTGCCTAAGGAGGTAAAAGACCTGTACTCAGAAAACTATAAAACACTGATGAAAGAAATCAAAGATGATGCAAACAGAGAGACATACCATGTTCTTGGATCGGAAGAATCAATACTGTGAAAATGACTATACTACCCAAAGCAATCTACAGATTCAATGCAATCCCTATCAAATTACCAATGGCATTTTCCACAGAACTAGAACAAAACAAGCTTAAAATTTGTATGAACTTTTGACCTTTTGAAGAGCTTGCAAATTAGGACACCCTTTCCCCTTGGCTGAGGTTCCCACGTGACCCCAAGCTGCCTTGAATTCCCATCAGATCTCTGACTAGTGCAGCATCGGTGACGTGAATGAGCCTTAGGTGGGTCCAGGTGTTGGAGAAAACTGCTGCTGTATTTTGGGAACACCTGCCACTGAATGATGCTTCCAACGTGTACTCACTCAGGATTCGCCAATCAGGCAGGAGTGAGTTTTTGACTCAAATTCCTTAAAACCCTCAGTAAGACGGTTTCCTCTTCACCTTCTCTCTTCCAGCAGGTCCAAGCCAAGATCCATGACTCAGTCAGGAGGCTGGGTCCGTGTGGACCTGCTCCCCTACCCCACAGGCTCTGAACACCAGCCCAGCCCTGAGTCCAGGGCTGGCCTGTGTCCCGACCACCCTTACAGCTGCGGCACCTTTGGTAATGCTACCCGAGTTGGGGAATTTGTGCAGTCCCCCGCTTCCTAGCGTGAAAGTGGATTTGGGACCCTTAACTTTGAGGGGGATCTAGGCTTCAGCCTGTAGGTATCTTGTATCGCCAGACAGGCCTCTGCCCCCTTCCTCTGTGATGAATACTCTCCAGCCCAGGAGAAACCTCGGAGCAGACATTGGTGCCCTTTCTCAAGTGAAGTCCTGGCAGCTGCCGCCCCATCTTATCTAGATTTGAGGGAGCGGGGATGAGACAGAATGCAGAGCCCATAGCATCCGGCCTTCCCCACCCATTCCCACCAGTTCCCAAATGCTCTGGAAACCCCAGTCACCTTCCCAACAGCCTTTCCCCTCCATGTGGCCCCACCTGATGATGCCTCTCGGTCCCTGGTTCCTCTGTTCCTCATCCAGCACCACTGACTCCACGGGTGCTTGTGTATTGACACCACCTTCAAAAACAGTCCAAGTCTCTTACCGTCTCTGATTTCTATCCTAGAGATGATATAAGGAAATATAACACTCTGATCACTCCATCTTACGCAAAGCAAGAACAACTTAAAGGATTTAGATGCTGAGAAAAAAATGTCCCTGAGACAGTTACTTTCAGAAACACGCACAAGAGGTTTTGAAGGCTCTCGCGACTCAGGTCCAGGACCGCAGGCCCCAGCCTGCTGGCTCGTGCTTGAAAGCATGGCTGCGTCTACAAGACTGCCAACTTGAGCACAGGCTAATCTGCAACCAGACCCTAGGAAAAGGTACAATCGATTAAAATGTATCATGTGGCACTCCGAGTCACTCTTCCGTCAGTGAGATTTTTTTCTTAAAAACGCCCACAGTTGCATACATCACCTGCCCCGACGACCCAGTGGTGTGCCCGGGCTGGCTTGGACAGACTCTCCAGAGTCTGTTGTTAAATTTTCAGGAATTTTGCAAGCTGGCTGTTAAACAGAGCTGTTATTATATATTAAGTTCTATAAACTTATATAAATCATACTTTGAAAAAGGTAACAGTTTCCCAGAATAATTCACTTTCTAATTGCTCTAGTAGATTTTCTTACTGTCTACGCGCTTGAAGTTATTTATGCCAATTTTATCCATACGGTGAAAATACTACACGTTGATTTGCTACGTGGTAGCAGTATTTACACCACAGAAATTGGCAAACACTCTAGATCATGGCTTTTCCCCTTTGGAGAACTGGTTGTTAAGTAATTAACAGTACAGCACTGCCTATACCCGCGGCTCTGAAATATTTCATGTTCAGTTAATCTTTGGGAAGGACTCAGAAACCCTGCTTCTTCACTGGTACCACTCATCAGACCTGTTGCCCACCCACATTTATCTGCTAACATTCATTCACTCCTATTCATGGGAAGTGAGAGTCTCATCTTTTTACTTATTTTTTTCTTTAAAAAGATTCAACCCTGTACAGAATTATCTCATGTAATGGACCTTGTCTCCATACTGCAATTATTTACATTGGGCAGAGGTTGTGTGTTTCTTGGCAGGGCTCACGTTCCCATGTATAAATCATGATAAAGTAGGTTTGCTCTGGAGGGTGGACTCATGTTTTCAATTTGGCCAGTGTAGAAACTGAGTTGGATTTAAACAAGGGCTCTTTTAAAAATTGAAGGCCGGTTGTAGAGACATGACAGAAATAACTTGGACACGTTTGCAAACTTTGCAGCCAGCGGAAATCAGCCCAGGGACAAAATGTACCCACAAAATGTACCCACCCAGGGACAAAATGTACCAGAGAGGGTCTTCCCTTGAAGCCTGGTGGACCAGCCAGTCTGTGCTGTACACCTTTATACGGCCAACGATGAGGATGCTTCACTTGTTAAAAGGGGAGCTTGTGGTCCTTGTGTTGGGTCAGTGAACCTGGGCTCACACATCCTGCGGGGGATGGAGGCGCATCGGCTGTTTTTGCAGTAAAGCTCTCCAGTTTCTCGGATTGTAAAAAAAAGAAAAATTTTAAATTTTAAAAAAATGTACATAATCATTGTGTTTTCGCCAAGTAGCATACTCATTACTTGCTGATACAGGGGTATAGGCTTTATTTCATAGAAGGGTTAAAGAACTTAAGAGAAGTCTAATAAACACCAGCATAGCATTTTAAAAAAAATACATGAAAGCTTGACTTTAGAGTATATAGATGACAAAGATTTGGTAGTTTGTTTTGAATATGTATAGTGGCTAGCAAAATTGCATGAACATTATCATACATAATTGACATTTTATAATAAAAGTATAATTAGATAATCCATCAATTCTAACTTTTATTAGTTTGTAAATCTTTTGTGAATTTTCTCAAATTATTAATATTTCCTTCAAGTTTCAAAAAAAGAGAAAAGAAAAGAAAAGAAGCAAGGTGACCTGAAGAATATGTGTAATCCCCTCATTCAGAGACTTTGCATGACATAGACCACACTCCCTGCTCCGGTTTTAGGCAAATTTGCCGTCATTCCTCGGTCGCCCCATCCCACCCTCGGCAGTGACTCTGCTCCCACCTCCCTCCCGACCCCTCCTTCCTCGGGTGGATCACAACTCACTTCTCCATGTCTTCTTCCTGACAGTTTAGGGCTCAAAAAATTAAAAAAAAAAAAAAATTCACATCATGCCTGTTTTCTTACCCCTGGGGGAGGAGTGAACAGAACGGATCCTTCCGCCAAGATCTCCAGCCTGATCTGATTAAAGACCCTGCCGCTCCCTGTCAACATTCCCTGGTTTCCTGTAACTTCATCTCCTCATCTCAGTTTTTCTTCATTTATTACTTTTAAATGAATATTTATTGAGGATTTATTAGATGCCAGGAAGAAGGAACAGCATGCCGGAAGACACTTTTGGGGAACTCTATGAAATCTGACAGTAGTGAAGGAGGTCCTTCGGAAAAAATGATGCCATTTCCCAAATCAGGATAAATAAGGATAGATAAGGATGAAGGAGGTGGACAGGTTATCAGGGAATCTTGCTAATGTCGGAATTTTTCTTTAGGAAAGGAGAGCTTCTAACTGATTTTTAACTCAGAATATATGTCTATGCATGTATACACACACACATATTTAAGATCAGGAGAAATCAGAGCTCAGTGCATCTTTCTCTGCTGTCACAGGATGGCACTCTAGTTTGTGCCCTTGCTGGGAAAATGCTGGTGTTAAGTCACCCTTCCACTGTCTCTTCAGTTCTTTCATTTAACGCAAAGAGCTCTCTAAAATTTTCCGAACTAAATATTTAGTTCTGAGTGGACCCAAACAATACTCTTACACACTTTTCTTCTTACTGCTTTTCAATAGACTAGTGAGTTCTGTCAGTCTGGGTGTGTGTGTGTGCACGGGCCTGTGAATAACGGTCCAGGTGACAGGAGCTATCCTTCAGTATTGTTAAAAACTGTTGAATTCAGGGTGTGACTCCCTGTCATGGCTGCCCGGTCACAGCAGGCTTGGTCACGTGACCTCTTTTGGCCAATGACGTGTGAGCACAGGCCACTCCTAGGCCGATGCTGCTAGAACCAGGGCTGCTTGGCAGTGATTTCCTTTTTTACTTCTGCCAGGAGACCAGCAGCCTCCCAGACATGGGCTTCTCTCTCAGGCTGGGTTCTGTAGTGAAGACAATCTGGAGAAAACCACACTAGACCCATGATGTTTGTTGTAAACCGCTGATATTTGGAGATTTTTATTTTTTAACTTTTTCCTTTGTGCCACTTAGCCTATCCTGATGGGCTAATATGCTTAATTTTCCGCTTGGCGTTTCAGGCAAGCCTGTAGGGAATTAGGATTTTCACTCCATCCTGGGGGATTTGTCTCAAACCTATTTGCTGCTAAAGTGAAACATGACTCCTAGTGTCTGTAATGTTGACAACATTTAGTTGCCTCAGGTCTAAGAGAACTGGACGCAGCGATGCTTCTATTGGGATATATGTGGATAAATATGTAATTATTAGGTGTCTACAGAGTGAATAAAACACAAGTTACCTTGGTAAATAATGAGAAATAACA
Source organism: Monodon monoceros (assembly GCF_005190385.1). Classification (NCBI taxonomy): domain Eukaryota; kingdom Metazoa; phylum Chordata; class Mammalia; order Artiodactyla; family Monodontidae; genus Monodon; species Monodon monoceros. The sequence goes on from NW_021703781.1 coordinate 78,588,165, forward strand.
CAAAAGAAGTCAGGAAACAGTAAATAAGTATCTTTTTTTTTTTTTTTTTTTTGCGGTACGCGGGCCTCTCACTGTAGTGGCCTCTCCCGTTGTGGAGCACAGGCTCCGGACGCGCAGGCTCAGCGGCCATGGCTCACGGGCCCAGCCGCTCCGCAGCATGTGGGGTCTTCCCCGACCGGGGCACGCACCCACGTCCCCTGCATCGGCAGGCGGACTCTCAACCACTGCGCCACCAGGGAAGCCCAGTAAGTATCTTTTAAGTGGTAAGTTATATCTGCATCCACCCAAGCTAATCAGATTCAGTTTTGTTTGAAAACATCAGTCTCATAAAGAATTATTTTTTATTAAAACAATCATTAAAATTTATCCTAGCTGCTCTTAGTATGTTTCTCCTATTGGATGTGAACATTCCTTTCCACTTGACCTCAACCCATCAACCTAAGTAGCTCACAGACAAACCCCTTGTGCCCCACACATTAAACAATATTTCCCCTGGTTTTCACCGGAGCTCCTTTAACAAAGATTCTGAGGCTGCCCCCTACTTCTTCAGATATTTTTCTTATTTTTTAATTAGCAGAAATTTTAATGGAGTCATGCTTGTAAAAAAAAAGTTAAGTTATGCAGAATCATACTGAGTTAAACGATGGATTCCTTTCACAGCCCCTCCCAAACCCACCTGCCTTTTCAAAAATAACCACTGAAAATAGTTGGTATGTGTGATTTATATCTTTATGTCGAAATTCATAAGTGAATATTTTGCACATGCAAGTTTGCTCTTATTAAATATTCCTCATATTGCTCTGCTGCATCCGTTTCCCCCTCTGTCAGTGTATCTTTCACCTTTTACAGTGTTATTTTTTTTATGTGATGATTTTTGATGCCTGCATAGTATTCCATAGAATGGATGTACCATAAGTCATTTCACCATTACCCAACTCATGAGCACTTAAACTGGCTCCAGTTCTTGGCTGTACAGATAAGGCTGCAGTGAGTACCCGTATGCTTTTGGCTTTATGTAATTGTCCTAATATTTCTACAGGATGTCTCTACAAGGGACTTGCTCTCGAGGATATGCACACTGTAAACTGTGATAACTGCTGCTATATTGCCCTCCAAAAATGCTCTAGCAACATCTACTCACTAAACCACAGTGAATGTGTATGAGTGTGCCTACTGCTCCCTACCATTGCTCTCACTCCATGTTACATTAATATGAATTAGCAAAATATAGAATCTCTTTTCTGTTATAATTTGCAACATACTCCCTACTACTTTTTTTCTGTAAGTTGCTCACATTTTTTAAGGTGTACAATGTGATGAGTTAATATATGTATACACTGTGAAATGATTACCACAATCAAGTTAACTAACACATCCATCAGTTCACATAGTTACTTGCTTGGGGGCGATGGGGGCTAAGAACACCTAAGACCTACTCTCTTAGCAAATTGCAAGTATACAATGCAGTATTACTAACTATATTCACCATGTTGTACATTAGATCCCCAGAACTTATTCATCTTCTAGCTGAAAGTTTGTATTCTTTGACTGTTCTCTCCCAATTTCCCCCATCCCCCATCCCCTGGCAATCACTAATCTACTCTGTGATATGCTCTATTATTGAATTAAGAACAGACTCACATGGGGCTTCCCTGGTGTGGCACAGTGGTTGAGAGTCCGCCTGCCAATGCAGGGGACGCGGGTTCATGCCCCGGTCGGGGAAGATCCCACATGCTGCAGAGCGGCTGGGCCCGTGAGCCATGGCCGCTGAGCCTGCGTGTCCGGAGCCTGTGCTCCGCAATGGGAGAGGCCACAACAGTGAGAGGCCCGCGTACCACAAAAAAAAAAAAAAAAAAAAAAAAAAAGAATAGACTCACATGTTTCTGCATATTTATATTGATTTCCCACTTGAAAATCTTCCTGCTTTCTTTTCCTTTCTTTTTTTCTTTTCTTTTCATCTTTTTTCTCTTTTTCTTTTACTACCTTTTGTCAAATTTATTACAATCTATCCCTTTATTTTAGCTTTTTTTACCTTTTAATCTTTTAATTTTTCAAGGTCATGTTACTTTGTGTCTTTCCTGTATATAGCATATCACGATTTTTTTCTTTATTTCCAATCTGCTGTTTGTCCTTTAATGTGCAGAATCAGTGCATAAATGCTCATGTATTGTGTTAATTGATATATTTGATTTCCTGACTGTTTTTTGTCTTCCATGCTTTAGCTATAGATGAATTAAGTTTTCTTTTTTCCTACTTATTTGAGCTAATGCTTTGGAATTTATATATATATTATATCTATTCTTCTAATATTACACTTAAATATGTTTTTACATCGATGCTGACAATTCTTAACTATAATTTATCCCTTTCCCCAAATAAGGCAACTTATCTTTCTCCCTATATCTTAAGTTTAAATGAAAACACCTATATTTTTTCAGAATTATCCTCATTCTACTTCCTGAGTCATTAATTATTAATAATTGCTTGAAATTTTTTCAATCACATTACCAAAAATATACTAAAATGAGTTATAAAATGCTTTATAGTACTTTTGCTCATTACTGCTTCTTTTATCTCATATATTTGTATTTGTCAAATTCATGTTTTTATTTTGTTGGAGTGCATCCTTGAGAATCCTTAAGAGAGAGTAGTAAATGTTTTGAATGCTTGCAAGAGTAAAAATGCATTTATTTTGGCTTTGGTTTTAGTTTGAATAATGATTTAGATAGACAGAGAATTCTTGGTTCAAAATGTCCTTTTGAAGACACTCTTCCACTATTTTTTTTTTTTGTATCCCATGTTGCAAGCTAGAATTCTAATACCAGTCTTATTTCTTTTGTTGATAACTTTTTGTCTATTTTCTCTTTCCCTGTCAGTTTTTATTATTTTCCTTGCATATCAGTTAGGGTTCTGTCAGGAAACGAGGTTATTTTCTAAGTATTTCAAGTGTGAAGGTATTTAATGCAGAAAATTGAAGGCTCTAACCCACTGAGAGAGAGGATGAGCAGGACTGCCAAGGCTTTGGGCATTCAGGTAGGACAGCAATTGCAGAACTGCTTCCTCATGACCATGACTCCCCATAACATTGATGTGTGTGCTTCCAGAAGCCCCCATAGCTGTCTGTCTGCCAGAACCCGCACTCCAGCCCATAGCTGCTGCTGGAGACAAGTTTTGCTTCTCATCAGCAACCTCAAACTAGACTCTGGCATCAAACTGAAATCTGCTGAGAAGGGAGTCTCCTAAACCTAGATCCAAGAATTCTAGCTCCCTCAGTGCAGTAGAGAGCTGAAAAGAACCAGAGTGATACTAAGAGTCAAGGAAGAATATCTGGCACACCCTGCAATTCAAAATGTTCACCAAGGCATCTAGGTGAGTTGTATTTTATTATTTCTGCTTGGTATATAACAGGATCTAAGAAATTCCTCACTTCCAGAAATTTTCTTTTAATGTTTGCTCATTTTCTCTCCATTCTTTTTTCCTGCTAGAACTCCTGTTAGACAGATACTGGACTTCTAGATCTGGGTACCTATTTTGTAGCATTTAACTTTTCCCTTGTATCCTCTAACTCTTTAACCTGTTGCAGTGTGGCATGAGAAAATCCCTTGAATGGATCTTCCATCTCACTAATTTTATCTCCAGCCATGTCTGCTCTGCTATTTAGCCAGACGGTTGAGGTTTTCTTTTTGTTTCCCTTGTTGGTTTACACTGATAAAACCATTTTTTATTTCTAAAATTCTAATTTTTCTTTTGAATTATAATGTTTTTAATTGTTGTAGGTATATGTCACCTAAAATAAGAATAGTGAGAACCCTCAGAAAACGATATTCAAATCTCTGTTTTTTTGTTAACTTAGTCTTCTTTGAACTTTTCTAGAGTGTTCGTTTAGTGCCTCTCTTTAATATGTGGAATTCTGTTTATTCTGTGTTTGAAATTGTGTTTATTTCTGTAGTAGAATTCTAGATTGATCGGTATTGGAGGTTAGCATACTATGCCTGAGTCCGAATGAAAATCCCCATTCTGTATGTGGTTGGTGCAGGTTTTGATTACAGCAGCCCTCGTTCCTGTGTTTATGCAAGGAAAGTATGCCTTTGTTTAGGATGTGCAGGTAACTTGCATTCTTGGCTTGGGAGCTTTCTATCTTTGTGGACTGGTATCAGTCACCTAAAGCCACCTCACCATCCTTCAGCCCCCAAAGCTCCTCCACTCTGGAGGTGTCCAAGAGTGAATTAGTATGAAGTTCTGCTTCCATGGCTCTCCTCTTGGGAGAGAAGACAGCTATGGGACTGGGAAATTATTGCAGCAGTGCCACACTCCTGAATTTAATTACTTAGCAAAAAGCCAAGGCCCCATCCTCCCCTCTGCCCCTGCTGTCTCTGACCAGTTGCGTAATTCTTGGTTTCTTCAGGGAAAAAAATCACTTTTTGAAGGATCCTACATTTACCTCTCAGAGGTTGCTGTTGCCTTTCCTCTTTTATTCTTTGACATCTATCATCCTCCACTTTACATTGTCCAGAATTGTTTCAGTACCTTTGCCTGCTGATGACACTCTTCACTGCATCCCAACGTGGCTTTAAGTTTAGTCTTACTTTTATGTTTCTTCCATTAGTGCATTGAAAGTGAGATAGGAGGGGGGTGAAGATATACTCAGAAGAGCAGAATGGGCTGCAAGAGCTCCTCTTTCTTTGATCTTTTTAAAAATCTTATACTTTATGTAAAGCATTATCTTCACATATTGCAAATTTATTGATTGGTAAGTTCAGAGCTGACCTTCTTCCAAAGGATTTGGAAGCAGCTTATATTTCCCAACATCCGTTAAAACCAAGCGTAAGAAAACTGAACAGAGGCTATTTCAAGGAAGCAAGATTGGAATTAAATCACTCAGTCAATGCATTTTGCAGTATGTTTTCTAAAGATAAGATGTAAATCTGGTTATTCAGTTTACATTTGAATGTATGCATTCAGAAAATGTAAATAATATCACATTGTAAGGGTCTATTTCAATCTATGTATATGGATTCTTTAACTTACAAAATCAGTGTTTTCTTGACTATCATACCTTGATTCAAGTGATTAGATGCCGGTGGTAATCTGGTCAAGGTGATACTGAGTGTGTTAATCTTTTCTATGGCCATCCATGTTCAAAACCAAACAATGGTATCCATCTTGCTGCTACTTACAAATTAATTGAGGAAAGCTTCTATTGAGAGCCTACAATATGTCTGGTTCTTTGCTAATCACTTTCAAGTGGAATATCATTTAATAAGCCCCATATGCTCACCAGACAAACACTACCGTGCCCATTTTACTGATAAAGAAATTGAGGCTCAGCTGGTAGCAGAGTTGGGATTTACATTAAGGTCTTCTGACACCAATCACCCACTCCTTGTGGCTAGATTCTTGAAATGACCTATGTGAGGGAAAAAAAAAAAACGTTTAGACAAATATTTTGCTCAAAATGTTGATTTTTATGAATGATAATTATTGGTACTGAGCTTCCCACAGTAATTCTGCTGCTTTCAGGACCCAGAGTAGGTTGAGTTGACTACACGTGATGAACTGCTCTTCTCAGTTAAATTATACCAACTGCTTTATAAAAAATGTCCCAATGCTTGGTGGGTAGGAAGTGATCTAGTGAAAAACATTCTATAATTAGCCACAAAAATCAGATTGAATTGGGGCAGAAGCAAGTAAATTTACTTTTGCTTATTTCATCCTAGCTGAGCAGGGGTTCTGACATTGTCGTTCAGCAAATAAGGGTGAGTTCTCAGACGATGCTGACTTTATTAACACTGTTCTTGTTGCTTTCATTAAAAATGGACCAGAATTTCCCAGTGGTGAGACAATAACCTTGGGAAAGGAGAAGTTTCGCAGGTTCAAGCCTTTGCTATGGGCTCGGTCGGGATCTCGCCTTGTGCTTGCACAGTCAAAAGAGTGTTGGCAAGAGACTGCCCCAGACTCACACTCCCCAAGGTCCCCAGCACAGCCGGCAGTCGGCATGGACATTATTCTCCAGTGCAACTGGAGGGCTGCTATGGGTGAGGCCAGCATATAACCAAAATAATTAAAATTCAGTTTTATTACCAAATAGAAAACAAATCAAAAGAATGGGGACAGAAATAAGGCCAAAATATATTAGTGATGATAACTGTAACTGACTCTAATTTTTTATTAAACAGCTTGCAGGTGAGTAAACATGTATCACACACAGCACAGCTTTGCTTATGCCTGCCCATCAAGCCAAATGATAGAGACATTTGTAAAGAGTCAGACAGTGAAATGCTAACAAAAAGAAAAGTAAATGCAGCACTAGGCTTAACAGAAAAGTATACTTCAAACCAGAAAGATTTAAATAGGACAAAGGAGTGTGTATTTGCTATTGATAAGAACTAAAAGCACCTGAGAAGGAACAGCAGAGTCATCATCCTAGAATCAGTGAACAGCATAAATCAAACTACCCTGAGGAAAATAATTATGAATAAAAATATGAATTAATGAAACCACAGTCATAGAGGGAAGATTTAATCTACTTTCTCCAACACTGGAAAATCAAATAGACAAAAAAATGTGAGCCTATAGAGGATTTAATTGACAAGATTAACAAGTTCAATCACACACCAACACCTAACATGAACACATACGGAGCTAGTTACTGCTTTATAACTATTATATATGTGTTTCTATGTGTATGAAAGTGTATAGGCACACACACACACACACACACACACATATATTCACTCACTCACAGTTTTATCCTACAGATAAAGATTTTTACTTTGTTTCAAATATCCATTAAATATGCACAAAACTACCCACATGACAGGCCATACACAAAATCACAGAAGAAAACCTAAATAAACTTTCATAGATTTCAAACTGCAGAATCCTTGTAAGCAAAAATTTCATAATGTTAGAAATAAATAACTAGAGAATAGTAAGAGAGCTTTCCTAAATATCTCAGATCTAAGACATATACCTACTCTAAAGAGAAGACAAACGTGTATTTGCTGAAAATATTATGCGTACTTAGAAAACCCAAAAGAATCAACTGGGAAACATAATGAACATTTAGAAATGAGCAAAGCAAACATATAAGCACTAATAGACTTCCAAATACCAGCAACAACAGGGTAGGAGATACTTAGGAATTTACATCCGTCTCACACTAGAAAGCAAAACCAGAAAAAAAAAGAGGAATTTAAGATTACGCCTGTAAGGAATGCATTGATACCATAAGAAGAAAATGTTATAATATTTCTAGAATGACATAAATAGAAAGCCTTGCTCCCAGTTGTGAAGAGTATACATATTACAGGTGCCAAGGTGCAATCGCTATTATTTTTTGTTTTTTTTTGGTGCAATCGCTATTAAAATCTTGGGTTTTATTTCGCTTGAAAACAATTATGCTAAAAAGCATCTGGAAGAGACTAAATTGTAAAGAAACATGTCAAGGTGCTCACTAACACCATTTCTGTTCCAAATGGTGCCAAACGTTCTCGCCAATGCAGCTGGCAGGACAAGGAAAAGCTGAACGATTCCCTGGAAAGGAAGAAACAAGCCTATTGTTTTTGAAAATGATAATAAATAATTGTGTATGTCAATCGCCCAGAAGAATTTTAAGATTAATTAATGAATTAATAAGTGAGCCTCAAACTATTTCTAGGTCGAAAGTTAATATACAAAAGTCATCCTATACAGTTATATAGTCCCGTTAACCAAAAACTGAAAATTATAAAGGTATCATTTGCAATATTATTTTAAAAATTGAGGGCATAGAAATGCTGTGCATCAGATGGGGGGTGAATAATGAAGACTAACTGTTTGGTCTTAGCATCACATTCTGACCAACTGAGCTAACAGGACACTCGAAGACATAAAGTTTGTGAATTGGATGATACGATATTGTAAAGATCAGTAGACTAGGAGTGGGATTCCAGTGGTTCCAAAGAAGCTCTCTTTGTGGACTGACTGTAAAGCTGATTTAAAAATTCATATGGAAACTCAAAGTAGTCATCTTACAAAAGAAGAACAAGTGAGAAGAATTGCTTTCCCTGAAATTAAAGCGTGTTAGAATGATGTATTAATTAAGATGGTAGGTGTTGGTAAAGTGATTTAGACCAAAAGAACTGAACTAAAGGTCTGAAACCAACCCATATATATAGATGATGATTTATGACAAAGGTCTAATTGCAAAACAAAGGGTAAACTTTCAAAAACAATGCTGAGAAAATTGGGTATCCATACTGAAAAAATTTGATTGGATCACTAACTCACCCTATACAAAAAATTCTATTCCAAAGGATTATAGACTTAAATGAAAAAGGCAAAAGAATATAGTGTTTAGAAGACATTGTAGAAAAACTCCTTCATGACTTATGGGTAGAAAAAGGTTTCTTAAACAGGACACATACAGCACTCCAAAAGGATTTGATTGAGACCTTTTAATACCTTAAGAATAAGAGCGTCTTTTCATCAATAGACACCATCAAGCATAGGAGCCTTTCACTGGGGGCAATCCAAATTTCCAGCAACAGTGGAAGAGATACATATATTATAGGATATTAATTCTATGGAATACTACATAGCAATGAAAGCAGTTGAACTAAAATTATACATAAAAATATGGATGAGTTTTAAAAATGAAACATTGGGGGCCTCCCTGGTGGCACAGTGGTTGAGAGTCCGCCTGCCGATGCAGGGGACGCGGGTTCGTGCCCCAGTCTGGGAAGATCCCGCATGCCGTGGAGCGGCTGGGCCCGTGAGCCATGGCCGCTGAGCCTGTGCGTCCGGAGCCTGTGCTCCGCTACGGGAGAGGCCACTACAATGAGAGGCCCACGTACCGCAAAAAAAAAAAAGAAACATTGAACAAAAAAAAGCCATATACTAAAGAATGTAAAAGTCCTTTTAAATAAAGTTAATTCCCATAAAGTTTAAAAATGTGCAAAATGACATTACATTACTTAGTTAAAAATAATAAAGCAAAGCAGGGCTGTGACTGCCCTAAGAGTCAGGCCAGAGCTTCCTTGCAGGGAGCAGCGTGGAAGGATGAGGTCAAAGCATGCCAAGCCTCTCCTCTTCGGGGGGCCTCCAACGTTCTATTTCTTGATGCAGGTGGTAGTTACATAAATACTCACCTTTTAGTAATTTGTGAAGTTCTTCATTTGTTTTATGCACTTTTTAATAGGTATGTTATATTTGATAACAAAGCTTCTTAAGAAAATGAGAATTTTTAGAAAAGAATAAGTTTGTCACAATGAGAGTAATGGGTAAGCTGTTGCCCTCCCATAGCTGACTGTGCAGAAGAGTCTCCAGTCATGAAGCCAGCATCCAGGGACAGTGTCCATGAGACAGAGCCGGTCACTTCGCAGCCCCTGAGAAGCACCAGCACTTCAGAGGTGCCGTCTTTTCAAACCAGGGAGGGTAGACTGCGCGTTTTATAAATGGTGCCAGTACAACTGGCTGGCACAACGGACAAAACGTTGACCTGAAAACTCCTCTCACATCATATACTAAAACAAACACTATAGGGAAAAATAAGTTAAATATAAAAATCAAGTATTATATTATATGCTTCGACCTTTGGGTGTAGGAAGTATTTCTAATTAAAAATGCAAAGGAGAAAACAGTATAGTAAAAACATCAGTAAAAGAATCATTTGAGGTCTTGAAACTGATGTCAAAATTACTGATGTCAAAACTTTAAGGAATTCCCGTGGATAGGACTCAGCGATTTCACTGCTGGGGGCCTAGGTTCAATCCCTGGTTGGTTGGGGAACTAAGATCCCGCAAGCTACACAGCATGGCAAATAAATAAATAAATAGAAAAAAATTAAAAAAAAAAAACTTCCAATATGAAAATGAAAAAGCATGTATCAAACTAGGAAAACTATATTTCAAACCAGTATGATGCATGAGGATCAACATACCTAATACACAAAGTGCATATACGTTGATTAAAAAAGTGTGAAGACTCAAGGATACAGCCAGAATATTTACAAAATATAAATACGGATGGATAGTGGCTATTAAAAGGTTCAGCCTCGTAAGTAATCAAATAATTAAGGATAGAAAAAGAAGATCCCATTTGTCACCTACCAAATTGAGAGGAATTTTAAAATACTTATTTTTAATTACCAGCAAGGGTAGAGTTGGGTAGAATGATCATCATGCTGACAACATGTCCATCAGGGAAAGTGATTTGCCAATGACTACCAAGGACCATAAATCTATATCTCCTCTCTTCCCCGGTAATTCTCCTCCTGGAAGTCTGTTCCAAGGAAATAATAAGAAATGTGGACAAAGGTTAATGCATAAATGTGTCGCACGCTATGTAATTTGTGGTGGCAATATTAGACCAGCACTAAGGGAATAAACTCTGCTTCACCCCCGGGATCCGTTCTCCAACCCCCAAGAATCCTCTTCATAAAGAGATTTTAATACCTTGGGAAAACTCATGGGTAATATGAACAAGGGCAGATCCAGATTTGGGGGGCACTGAAAACTACACAACTTGTGTGGCCTCTTTTCAAGAGAGAATATAAATCAGCCATCCAGGAAGGAGCCCCACACAGGCCAGAGGGTCTGAGACTTAAGCTTCTTTTGCTTCATAGAAATCCTTCTCTGAATATTAAATTATGAAGCTCTTAAAAAATACAAAAATATATGTGCAATAAAAAGGGACTAAATTAAATGCAAAATATTAACTTTGGGTATTGACATCACGGTCGATATAGATCCTCTTCTCTTTATGATCCATTATTTTTAAAAAACCAAAACACATTTTAAGTAAAGAAGTAACATGGGCAAGGAGAGGGAAATGGGAAATTCCAGGCAGAAAAGGCAGAGAGAGCCAAGGCGTGGAGACCCGGATCGTTCTGACAGAGGCAGCCATGGGGTCCTGGGGCTGTCTGCTCTAGAAAAGCCCCGGGACTGGCTGGGAAGGCAGGCTGGGGGCCAGGCTGGGGACTTTCCACCACCCACAGGAGATACAGATGCAGGACTGTTGATATGCGCAAACAGTCCACTTCCCCAACTCATTTTCTGTGTTCCTTCCATCACTGGAGACTTGGGGCTGGTTTAATGTAACAACTTGGTGGGCTGCTGGCACAGTAAAGACTTAGTCATCAGTAACACCTTATTAGATACTAGTTTTCCCAAATTCCCAGCTCCAAGTCTTCGTTGAATGTAGGAATATTTTTCAGCCTGACGATTCAATAGGATGGATGACCCCCAGGGAAAGTTTTGAAGGGGGTAAGAGAGGAAAAATTCCAGATCATGTAGGATCACCTCTCAATTCTGGGTGGGATTCCAACAGGAGAAGGGGTGCTGAGCACAGCACGGGGAGAGCTCGAGGGTTCCCAGGTTCTGGGGAGGGGAGACCCTCATGATAACACGCAGACCTCCTACCACGATCTGGGGAGCTTCTGGTGGGAACGTGTGAGCGTCCCCTCTGTCCACGTGCTTTGGTCCTCATCACGCCCCTGTGGAAAGTCTGTCCTGAGTGGGGGTAGGAAGAGGATGAAAGGATGCACATCAAACAGTCCTACAGGCCGAGAAGGCGAGGCCCCATCCTCAGCGAGACAACATGCATATTCCAATGCGCTATGTGACTGAGTTACTAATTCAGAGATCAGATTATGCAAAGATTTGCGTCAGCCTCCTTATGCAAGGAGGGAGGATGTGAGGAGCAAAAGAGGCTTCTCAGCAAAGGTAGCTCGTGTTTGCTGAGGGACAGAGGATGCCCTTCTCTTACCTATAAAACCAAGGGCTCGTTAGATTTTCTGTAAGGTTTCCCCAATTCTAAAATTTTAAGTCATCAAAGGAACATTGGCAGGTACCCATCACCTTCCTTTCAGGGCCCATTTGGAGGGCATGAGATGCCTACAGGAGGCTTAAGAAATTACAAGAGGATGCAGAGGAAGAATCATTTCCAGAGAAATAAATCTTTCTCATCACTTACCCCAAAGAAATCTAATTATTTTTTACTCCACCATAACCTTTACTATTCAAAAGGTAATATAGAAAAACAATTAATTGTATTAGCAAAATTTACTAGAGTAATATGACTGAGAACTGCACATAAAATGTTAGCATTAAATATTAAAATATATTAATAAGATACTAGATTATTAAAGCCTAATCCCTAATATAACACATTCATTGGGGGGATTGTGTCAGTTTAAACGTAAGAGAGAAAATGGGGGCAATAGTGACCCTTACAGAACAGGATGGTGATGGCCACCAGCTTGAGACTCAGCTCAGTAGAAGTCAAAGAATGGTCTCCGCCAGCCAGGTCCCGGCAGCCACAGATGGCACAGGCAAGCGCTTGGAGAGAAGAGCTGCAGGGAGTAGCCCCAGGGCAGCAACGACGGGGAACCCTTCCCACCCGGCCTGAAGGGCCAGGCTGCCGAGGGCTCTGGCTACGAGAGAAGGATTCCAGGAAATACAGCCACTGCCCGGCCCACGGGCTCTCAGGGAGAGGGCAAGGGAATCACCACCTTGACCCTGCTCTCCTCCTCCAGAGCTCCCACTGGCCCGCTGTTGGCCACACCACCTGGAAGCCTGGAGGATGCAGGTTGAGGATGCCAGGCTCCTCCAGGAGCACAGAGCAGGGTGGGAGCGGGGAGGGGACGGGGCGGAAGGGAACCACCCTGCTTGGTATCATCCCTCTCCCTGCTGCAACCTCCGCACCTGCTCCCCCGTGGATGGCAAGTTGATCTTCTTTGCTTTTTCCAGGGCTACGTACAATGATGCGTGTCGGAGCCGGAGGTAGCCGGAAAGAGTGCAGTGCACCTGAACTCAGAAACTTCGCTGGACAGAGGCACCAGGAAACAGGACGAGCCTCTCCCAGTACGGGTCAGTCGCAGGATTGCCGCTGGCTTCCCTGATGGTCGCAAACCTGCCTTAGCCACTGTCCTGTCCTCCCGTGGAAACCAGGGGGAGGTGACTCTGCTCTGCAGGGGGAGAAGGGCAAAGTCCTGTTCCGGTGCCGGCACCAGAGCCCCATGGCCCTGGGCAAAGCCCTTCTTTCTGGGTCTGTGATCTCATCTGAAGAGTAGGGGCCTAACCCGGGTGATTTCTGAGGCCCTGTTCATTCTCTGTGTTTCTTTACATGATGTGTACACACAGTGCTGCATCCTCGTGGACACGGACACACGTACCTGCGGCACACACGTGCACACGCTTGGGGTCTGTGTCTTCAACGAAGGTGCACCTCAGCAATTCTCAACCAGGGACAACTTTGTCCCCTATCCCCACCCTGGGGGACATTGGGCAATGTTTGGGGACAAGTTTGTTCTGAGTCAGGTGATGTTACTGGCATCTAGTGGGTAGAGGCCAGGGATGCTGCTGAATTTTCTGCATGTCACAGGACGGCCCCTGCCACACAGAAATTATCCCATCCCAAATGCCAATAGTTCTAAGGCTGAGAATCACTGGCTACCTATGGAAGGGTCCCCTCCGTATGTTTTTATGTGCATGTGCATCCTTCTTCAGGAGACCCCATGGGATGAAAAAAGCCTTATAAACATCTACTTTCCAAGTGTTATTGTTTCCAAAAGGACTCATCATGGACAATTCATCCCTTAACCTCTCAAATCTATTGGAAACACAATCAATTTATAACATCGTTTTTCTTCCGGAAACATGCCCTTCACAGAAAGGGAGATTCACATCTGCTGGGTTCGTGCAGTTGGGTTGCAAAACTGAATTAATTAAATGAAAAGCTTTAGAATCAAGAAAAGAAGTGATCTATGAATTCAAAATGTATTAAATGTAAAAATTTGCCATGATTTTAAAAGATATATTTTTAAAAGATGCATTTATTTATTTTTTTTACATCTTTATTGGAGTATAATTGCTTTACAATGGTGTGTTAGTTTCTGCTTTTTAGCAAAGTGAATCAGCTATACATATGCATACATCCCCATATCCCCTTCCTCTGCATCTCCCTCCCACCCTCCCTACCCCACCCCTCTAGGTGGTCACAAAGCACCGAGCTGATCTCCCTGTGCTATGCGGCTGCTTCCCACTAGCTATCTATTTTACATTTGGTAGTGTATATATGTCCATGCCACTCTCTCACTTCGTCCCAGCTTCCCCTTTCTCCGCCACCACTGTGTCCTCAAGTCCATTGTCTACGTCTGCGTGGGCAGGACAGGAATAAAAGATGCATTTAAAAGATGTTTATTTTCAAAGATATATTAAAATGGATAGTGATGGAACAAATATTTTAGATGACATCCTTAGTAATATTATGAGTTTAATAACAAAGAATCACACACCTTGAAGGCTATGTCACAAACATTGTGTTACAGGCCAAATATCACAGCTAGTTTTTAACACATTTGCCCTTGGTACACAAAACCAATAATACACATCTTAATGCTGCCATCCCAACATTTATGGCAGATGTAAAAAATTGTATTTAAATTAGAAATGCTAAAATTAATATTTATTGACTCCGTGTTTCATTATCATTAGAAATTAGTTCGTTCTTGGGTAAACAGTTTATAGCAAGATATAAATATGTTCCATTGACCTATTAACTAGCCCAATATATTATGGAGTTATTGACAGGAGCAGTAAAATTTTCTAACAGCTATTAAACCTTTTAACATACTTGATACCCCTCTCTCCCTATAATACCCAGGAATTAGGTGTGGGTTTTTCTTTTTTTAGGATAATCTGTGCTGATATTAAATTCTTCCAAGATTTTAATATATTGTGTCAGTTTATGGGTCATAAAATAACCCTGGAGCTTACAAAAATTTAAACGACAATATTATTTTTTTTAAAAAAAGGGGATGTAAATTTTAGTACAGTAAGAATGATGATATAAACCACTGGAACACATAAAAAAAGTTCCCCAAACTGTATTAAAGGACTATTTAGGGTCTTAGTTAAACACATAGAACCAACAGACTGGCCGTGTAACGCAGTGTGTGTGGGGAACTTAGGACAATCAAGGTGGCATAGTTCAACTCAGAAAAATCCACGCAAGTAATGGGTGGCCGGGTGCACACCAGGGTCTGGCGTGTGCCATCCGATACTTTTCTGTGTGGCCCAGAGAACAGTCCAGCAGACTGTTCTTCTCCACATCAGAGCCCAGCTGAAGCAAGGGAGCACTGGCCTGCAGTGGGCTCGACAGAGGTCTCTCTGCAAAGGGTCCCTTCCAGATGCCATCATCCAGCCAGCTACCAGGCAGCGGACCACAGGACACCTAGGTCTGTTCGGAGTCCTCGGTCCATCACGCCTCCAGGCAGCCCCAGGCAGAGATATTTTCCCTGTCCTCTGGGAGAAGCTCCACAGAATCTACTTACCGCTGCTGCCCCTGCAAAGCCAGTCCCATATTGAAGTCAGTGGTGTGCATGGCAAGTTCACGTAGAGCCCTTGCGATGCACCTAGTTCTGCCCCAGGTGTTGGAGGTACAGGGACCAGCAAACTCAATCCCTATAGCAAAGGGGCTGAAATTTCAGTTGGAGAAGCCTAGCTTAAATATACAATATTCACACATTAAAATATAATGTTTATATGTGTAAACATCTATGTAAAGTTAAGTGTATATGTTGATGACATTTATATATGGTATTTCAAATAGTTAAATATATGTATATGTGTGTATGTAGGTATGTATACACACTCACAAACACAGTCACACACTGTGGTAGACAGAATAATGTCTCCCCAAAATATCATGTCCTAATATCTGGAACTTGTAAATGTTACCTTCTATGGCAAAGACCTTAGAGATGTGATTAAATTGAGGATCCTGAGATGGGGACATGATCATGGATTATCCGGGTGAGCTCTAAATGTGGTCACAAGGGTCTTGATTAGAAAGAGGCAGAGGGAGATTTTACACAGATAGAAGAGTGAAAGCCCTGTGATCCCAGAGGCGGAGATGGGAGTGATGCTGCTCCAAGCCAAGCAATGCCAGCAGCCACCAGAAGCTAAATGGGACAAGGAACAGGTTGTCCTCTGAAGCCTCCAGAGGATGGGGGGGCTGGGGGACACCTTGGTTCTGGCCCAGAGATAGTGATTTTGAACTTCTTACTTCCAGAAATGTGAGAAAATGAATTTCTGTTGCTTGAGTTCATCCAGTTTTTGATAATTTGTTAGGGCAGCCACAGGAAGGCTGACAACTGCAGAGAATGGGGACAATGTGATAGGACCACATTTCTCAGACCAAGAGGCCAAGACCACACTGCCCAGGTTAAGGTGAGGAGTGACGTGACTCCTGAGGCTTATCTGCCTGCCAGCTCCACGAGGCCATCCTGGATATTATCTTCCATGGACCTGACTGCCTAAGAGACCCAGGGAGGCTTCCTGGAGGTGGTGACATTTGGCCCTCCTCTCCTTTGTCATTCTTTGGCAATGACCATGGCATAGGTCTATCTCTGAGACCTTTCCTGCTAAAAATCCAAACTCTGCTTTGATTTAGGTCATGAATACTTCAGTTGTGCCTCAAACACCCTTTCCCTTGTTTCCCTTGGCTACCAAAGTTGAGCCTCTAGAAAGTGCTTTGCTGCTGTGCATACATTTAAGGGCATGGTGGAAGATGGAAGACACTGGCCGCAGACTCCTAGTGCTGGGACTCTGCAGAGCCAAGGGCTGACTGAGGACAGCAGGGCAATGACTTGTTCCTGAAGACTGGAGAGCAAAGCCAGGTTGTCACCTCATAATGCTTGCCAGAGGATCCCTCATAAGACCGAGTGTGAGTGGGATTAGTTCCATCTTTCTGCTGAAGACAAGCCGGCTTACTACAAGCCATGGCCAACTCCCTCAGAAGTGGACTTAGACCTTCAATGATTAATGCCTCAATCCTAAACCATTCTCCAGTCCAAAAAACCCATACATGTTAAAAAAAAAAGCCTAGCTGGATATCATCAATTCCAGCAGAAAACAGATGACACACTCAAATGAGAATAATTCAAGGAGAGCTTATTTACAAAGGATCTAATTACAGGGGTGTGGTGGGAGGGCTGGAAACCATGAGAGATATTGTGAGGATCCCCAGTTGGCTGACCTCATGCAGCAGAGCCCATAGCAATAATCCCAGGCTGAGGACAAGAGTGAGAAGGATGGAGGGAGGACCCCAAGCGTGAGCTATAGCCAATGCTATTTTTTCTACCCCATCTCCCCAAAATAGTGTCAGCCACTTGAAGACAGAAAGCAAAGTGGGAAACGACAAGCCAGCAACCACATTACTATGTTTTTGTTATTAGATAGCATCTAATTCTGACTGGGTTTGGCTAGAAGATCATATTAGTCAGTGTTCTCCAGAGAAAAAGAACCAATAAGATGCGTATATAAAAAGAAAAAGATTTATTACAAGGGATTGGCTTACACAATTGTAAAGGCTAGCAAGACCAAATTTGCAGTGTGAGCCAGGAGGCTGGAGGCCCAGGAGAGCTAATGGTGCAGTTCCAATCTGAAGGCAGATTGCTGGAGAATTCCCTCTTGCTCAAGAAGGTCAGTCTTTTTGTTCTATTCAGGCCTTCAACTGATTGGATGCGGCCCATCACACAAGGGAGGGCAATCTGCTTTACACAAAGTTCTCTGAATTACATGTTAATCTCATCTAAAACACCCTCCAAGTTGATGTGAACAGTTAATCATTGCAGAGGTAGAGCAGATGTTTCGAGGGTATGCCCTGATGGCAATATGTTGGGCCATTCTTCTGTACTGTTCTGAGAATTCACACAGATCCATATACTCTGAAAGCCAGAAGAAATGGTGGAACTGGCAGACTATAATGAAATCTAAATATCATGTTTCTATTGCCAACTCTTTTCACCCAGACCTGGCCTACTCTGGTCGCTGCCACATTGAGTTCCAGGGGCAGTATTCTATGTGGCCACTAGTTTGTACAAATTCACTGGAGACTTAGTCACATGAAAATCTTCCCTCAGTCCTTAAGTCATAGCAACATGACCAGAGAAGCAGAAGGTCAAATAGAATTCTAGAAGAACTGTCAGCGTAGTCACCAGCTCAGACCATTCACCATCAGACAAATCACAAATAGTCACAAAGGTAGCAGCATAAACAGACAGGTGCCTGGTATTTCCCACTTTATTCACCTGACCACTTATTTGATTTAAAGCTTATAACTTATCAGGAGTACTTTCTTGAAGCTATTAAAATACTACAGTTATACAATTGTTACAGCATGATGGAGACCATGAAACAGGGTGATTTTCATCAAAGTTGGCCTTTAATCCCCCTGGAGACTGGTAACCTGAGAATTTCACTCAGTTTTCTCTGCTCTAGAGGATGCCAAAGAGCTCAGACCTCGCATCCTGGGCACAGGAAGGTGAGGTCCACACGGCACCAAGTCAGTCAATGTGTTGGTGTTTTCTTGGTGAACGTTGGTTATGGAAAGTTGATCGTAACCACTTAGGTCAAGAGATAATGAATTCCAAACATCATTGCCCTTTGCCTGTTTTTGTGGTGGCTACTCTTTGCACCCCAAACCAGGGCTTGGATGAAGAAGGCCAAGTCCCTCCACATAGGGGCACTGGCTGGCATCCCTGTAATACGCGGTTTGTAGAGAATGAAAGCAGCTTTGGTTTCCTTTTGTACGAGTGCACGCAGTTACCGACGTGACACTCTGGTTTCCTTACTCGGCTTTGAAATAGAGTAAACACACAAAAGCTACTGTCGAGTTCCGAACAAACACAGAGGGTATGTTTAGTTATTTGTTTTTGTAGTAAAATAAAATATTTATTATCCACAGACACCTACTGTGAACAGAGGGGGAGGTCACCGTGTTTTATCTCGCCAGTGTCATGTTTGACTTCCATTAGGGATGAATTACAGACCTGTGGGTTTTCATGAATTCAGAAAGTCCACTTTGAACACTGATTTCAAAGCCTACAGGGGGTGTGAGGATGTGAGAACACAGCTTTGGAGGAAGGAACCTGTTGCATCTAGCAAACACCTCGTGTTTGATAAGGCCGATCGGAGAGAGGCCAGGATGCTTCTCCCTTAATAAGACGACTTTAAAGGGAGCTTTCCTATTGTTTTCTCCACACTTTCCTCAAGGTGTACACAATTAATTCAGTCCTAGAGTCCTGAGGAAACCACCATTGTATCAGCCGTCTTTGCCTTCCCGTCTCTCTCACTCATCACAGGGAGTCGGAAAGTCTGGGAAATCGTCGCGGGGTGCTGCCTGACGCATCCACGCCTGCTAGGCAGGCCTCACCCACGCGCTTGCACGCATGCGCCCACACAGCACTGGCTACCTTGGATCCTACAGAAGGTCACCAAAATGAAAAGGATGCCCACTTTTGACGTCCATCTACAAAGTCCTACTACACCTACATCCAATTCTGAGCAATACTGAAAAATACTCTGGCAAACTCCCTTGTCTGTCTGAAGGAAGGGGTCCCGGATGAGAGAGGGTGGATGCTCAGCCCCAAGGAAAGGCTAGAGGGACCCACGACATCTCTGCTGGTGAAGAAAAGAGTCGGGGTTCATCCAGGGGATGACATCAAGAATGTGTCTGTCTCACTGAAGAAGGTCTGAGTTTGTTCTGTACCGTCAGGGAGGACAAAAGAAGGGATCATGGGTTAGGAGCTCATGGAGGTGGGTTTGGAGTCTTCAGAGGGAAAGTTCTAACAGGATCCCATGAGCTCTGCTGCTGCAAGTGTCTGGCAGAGATGGGGATCCATTGGTGGGCAAGATGTAGAGGGTGGGAAGATTGGATTAACAAGTGGGGACAACCATGGGACCCCTGGTCCAATCACTGAAGAGTCATCTTCAGGGCAACACAACAGGGAAGGGATAAAGTGGAGTACATGTGAATCTGTCAAGGGGCTCGCCAAGGGGTACTTGGCTGAACTAGCACATGGGGCACAGATGTTTTTCTTCTTTATGCCCTAGTGAGATGTCTACTCACACCAGAGCCTACGGCAATGGTCCCAGCGTGAGCACTCCCTTCACCTTGGAGGCTAAGACCCAGAGAGCATGATGGGGGCCAGACAATTTTGCCTTTTCTAAGTGACACAGACCACCAGAAGGAGAGCATGGCCCTAATTCAAGTTATTTTCCATGGTGTCCTTTTAAGGACAAACACTGAACAAGGTTCCACACATGAGAGCAATATGAAGAATGTTCAACTGAGAATCAGGGGAGCTGGGGAGGTGGGGGGGTTCTGGTTCAGGCTCAGCACTGGCTATGTGAGTGGATCTCAAGCCACCTAGAGCTTCTGTGTCTCTTCGTCAGCAAGGATTCCCTTACATGCTGTAGCTTAATTTTAGAAAAAGCAACACCTTAAGATTTTAGGATATCCTCCCTCCATTACTTCTAACTGCTGTTTGCCCCCTGGCTTGGGCAGTTTCAGGGAAATTGTAATATGCCTGTGTTTAGGATCCCCCTCTGCCCCAATTCTGATTGCAATGAAAAGTGAGACCCACTCTCTGTGCCAGGCTTTTAGGAAGATGTGCTGAATCCCACTCAGTCTTTCCATGCTTTGGGGGCTTTTTGCACTCGGGCATCTTTAACCATCAACTCAGGAGCAGAATGGCCTGTATCATCACTTCAGTCCTCAACCCAAAGTCATGTCCATCTAACTAAGCTCCCCATCGGGGGCTGCTCGAAGGCAGAGGCTGAGATTCATGGGCACCCTGGTGGGCGGCCCGTGCCCTTGCCCGTAACAGCTGACCAATGCTTTTTGGTTGAACTGAGCAGAATTGTTCCTGAGCATGGTGAGCACTTTGGAGTTGCTGAAGTAACACATCGTGCTTACATTTACCTTTTCAATTTCTAAATTCCTTATGCTTTAACGCTGGCTATCATTCATTTATCCAGACATTCAACACAAACTAACTGAGAAGACAGGGGTTCTCAGCTCCTCCAAATTGAATACAACAAGTCCTGTGCGTGTGGCTGAGTCTCCAGCTGTTCCTGGCAGGGAGGCCCTCTGAAACTTTCCTCTTCAATGCTTAGCTGCCCACCTTTCCCCTGCCTGACCATTCATCCACCTGCCCTCAAAATATCCAACAGTTGCATTTCAACCCATCACCTTTTTAGCTGCTCCTTGGGTATTGCTCACGTGTGAGGCCCCACACATGCCTGCACCATAGCGGGGCACTTGGCTGTGTCCCCAGGCAGACTGCAGGGGATTCTAATGTCACTCCAAGGGCGACTCGGGAGTCAGTCAACTGTCCATGTGTCTCATGAAATATTCGCTTCTGGCTCCTGATTCTTCTGGATTCTTCACTCTGGAATCCCTCTCTGGATGCTGTGGGCTCTGGTGCAGGAGTCTCTGAAGCAGATGAATTATGATCACCCTGAGCAGGGCATTCTGGTACCACTGATTCCCAGGAGCAGTTTGTATGTGGCTCCCAACCAAACTGGGGGGAAGAAGCCAGGCTGTCACTGAAGGGTCTTCCTGCTGTGGGTCAGTGAGTCAGCCCCTTGCCCAGACCATCATCCAAGCTTCATTGATCAGAATCAATCCAAGCTTCATCACAGTCTGAGGACAGCTTGGGAAACATGCAATCTTGGAATTTGCTGGAACAACCATAGCCATTCTGGAACCTTCATGCTTGAACCTTAGAATCCTTGGACCAACATCTGAAAGGCTGTCCATCTGGAAGGTTAAGCCACTTCCTGGAGTGAGAAAGAAGAGACATGGCTCATCTCTGGGGATGAGAACCCATCTTCCTTGAAGTTCTTTCCTGGATCTCCAAAGCCACGTGGAAGCAATTTAGGAACGAAGTGTTCACTCAATTCCCTTTCACTTTTCTTCCCTTCTTCCCCTTTCTAATTTGCTATCTTTCTTCCAAAAGCGTATCATGAAAGCGTGTTGGGGTTTGGATTGGGAGCCTCTCATTGGAGGTTTAGTTCTGCTGTGAGGGCAGAACTAAGGATCATTCAATAGCTGTGTGTCTTCCAGGTTTGCAGAAGGATACACAGAGTACTTCTCACCCAGGAAGCAACTCGAAAAGAACTTGAACTTTGCTAAAACCCCAATAGTTTACTTGTATGTGCTCTATAGCATTGCAGTGTCACTGCTGGAAAGTTGGAGTCCTTGTTTTTGCTTATCCATGTGTCAAATAAATGCTCTATCATATGCCATCAAACTATCTTAGAATGTTTTAGGAAGCATTTGGGGGATTTTTAGATAGAAAAATGCTACCTAAAATGGTATTTTTTTCTGTCTTTAGTATAACAGCTAGGTCTCTGAAACATTAAGTTCATGAATCAAACTCAGAAATTTCTGGAAATTTAGAGTCTAGGTTCCCATGGCAACCTCCTTTTTTCCATTACACACATTTATAATGACGGCTCTTTTACTACCCGATCCCATAATAATAGACCACAAGACACACAACGAGGCTATATTTTTAGAGAAATGGCTAACTATATATAGAGAAAAAAACATACTGACAACTCATCCTGGGCACACTAGCTGAGTATCAGAAGTTCTACCACTGAGAGCAAAGAGATTTACGACCTGGACCTTCTAATTTTTCATGCCTTCACTCTGGAAGTACAAGCACTTCTACTTCATAAGGATGAGCTTTGGGCAGCAACATGTAAATCTGCTATCCTGGCCTGGCCCACCCCACATCACTGGCATAAAAAGGGTCCCGACCTTGAAGATCTTTTAACATGCAAAACGCGCCATGGTAGACCGAGGCTGGACCTGCAGAATCCCATCCTTTCCCTGGACACAGCTCCTCCCGTGGGTGACATTTTTCAGTTGGTGCATCAGGCACAGAGAAGCAGATCACATCCCACCGACACACAGGGACGCCAGGGAGGCCACAGAGCCTCAACAACAATAAGACACATCCTCTTGGAGCAACTATCTTAAAACTGTACCTGTGGAGAAAAATCATCTTATATTAAAACATAAAGACATTATGTCCTTAAATATAAAATGTGTGTGAAGTTGCACAACGTGACACAAGATTTTATTCAGCAAATATTTATGGAGCTCTTGCAAGAGGTCAGGCACCGGTCTAGGCTCTTTGCAGCTAAAACATGCCAAGCACACACCACGGGTCAGGCACTGACCTGAGCGTTTCACTATCTTCCTTTGATCTTCACAACCGCCTTAGGACTCCCATTTTACAGATGACAAAATTGAGGCAGAGCCACTTCAAGCAACTTGCCCAAGGTCAGAGCCAGGCAAGTGGCTCAGTTCTAGTATCTGAGATCCGACTTCGAGCTATGCTGCCTTAAAACTTCACGGAAACATCACACTTTCGTATTGTTGTTGCCATAATTTCCAAATTTCAATAGGAAGTTTGCATCTGTTGACTTAAATGTCATCACCAAACTGCTTGGCAAGGACCCACCTTGTTTTCCCGCCTGGCACCACCACCCTAGTGCACCATCCTTACCCCACCGGACTTGTCACTGCGTGCGGGAAAGTCGACAGTTTCTGGACCCTCCAAGGCTTTGCCCACACCACTCTCTGTTCCTCTTGGCGAATGCCTCCCCCACCGGCAAATGCTTATCTTCCTACTCCTCTGGTCTGCCAGAGTTAGAGGCTCCTAAAACCCCCGCTCCTACTCACCTATCCACTTCCCTAGGGTGCCATCCATCAACCTGGCCGTACGACGTGGTCATGGTCTGCCCCTGGCCCCAGTCTCTGTGCTCTTTAGCAAAATAAGCGTACACTATGACCTGTTGCATTCTCAGCTTCCAACCCCATGCCCAGGACTCGGTGGGTGTGGAATGGATGAGTGAACAGATGAAACTAAAACACACCATTCCCTTGAAGTTTCATTTTGAAATGTTGATAAATAACAAAAATGAGAATGTGGATGTTGCCTGTCACCTCTCCAACACGGGAACGTCAAATACCCATGTTTAGGGGGATTGAGGAGTTATTTGTCTTGGGACACTGCATCACCCAGTGGTCCTGGAATAGCTGGGTCCTAGTTGGTTTAAAATTATGTATAGGGTGGCAGTTCTGAGATGGGTCAGGGGCACAGAGGGCAGAGGGGTGTCTGCCAAGAAATCCATCATCTATGGGTCCCCCCTGTAGTAGGTGCTATTAATGCAAACCCCAGTGCCCAACCCCCAGCTCACAGCTCACCACTGCCTCAATCCCCAGCACCCTGGGTCTGTGCACCCTCCTCCCTCCTCAGTCAGAACCGTTCCTGGCTGATATGGGGGTACCAAGACCAGCTGTCTGGTCATAAGGGCATGACGTATGCTCCACAGCTCCCTCCCACCTCCCACCCCTGGATCAGGGCAGGCCAGGCTTTAGCTGAGACCATATCCTTTCTCACCTCCTTCCCCTTTCTTATCTTGCTCACAGTACTCTTGTTAAGGTGTTTCCAGAAGCTCATTCCCGTAATTAGCCACAAGCATCTAAATCTCTGCCTCAGGCTCTGCTTCAGGGAGTCTGACCTAAGGCAGAAGCCCTACTAGGGAGCCCTTGAGGTCTGCTGTGTTGTAAACAGGGCTACAGAACACAGAGGCATCCTTTAGCCAACAAAAATCTACCTGCTGAAACGAGCCTGGGTTTCAGACATGTGATACAAATACAAAAACCTGGGGAAGGAAATATTACGTTCACTTAAAATTCTCATAGAGGTGGAGGTGGCCACAACACCAATTAGAGGGAGTGTATTTTTTTCTTGGGGCTGCCGCAAGAAATGACCGTAGGCAGACAGGGGGGCACAGAACAACAGTTTTCTCTGTATTCTCTTGCGGTTCTAGAGGCCAGAAGTACAAAATCAAGGTCTCAGCAGAGAGAACTCCTGCAGGAGGCTCTGAGGGAGACTCTGTCCCCTGCCTCTCTCCCAGGTCCCGGTGGTTCCCAGTGGTCCTTGGTGTTCATTGATTTTTAAATATGTCACTCCTAGGCCTGCCCCGTCTTCTATCTTCATGAGAACATCCCACTATAAGTCTCTGTCCTTCTTCCTCTTCTTAGAAGGACTCTTGTTCTTGGGTTTAGGACTCACCCTAAATCAAGTAAGATCTCATTTCAAGATTCCTAATTACATCTGCAAAGACTCTTCATTCAAATAAGGTCACATTCACAGATTCTGGGTAGATATATATCTTTTTTGCGGGGGAGGTGGGATACAATTCAACCCATTACAGATATACTTGTAATCTGAGGTCCTTTGCCAAGATCCAAAAAGTGAGACTCAAGATGTTATCAGCAGCTAGGTTTTCTTTCCTGCACTCCACCCCCAGGTCCTCCGGGACAGAATGCTGCTCCCAGAGCCACTCGAAGCAAACTGTCCTCCGGTGTCACCTGCCAAATGTAATAAAGGGCTGGGGCAGATGCCAAAAGCCAAGCAACTCTAAAGCAGCAATCCTTTAAGAATCCTTCCACGACAGCAGGCTATATGCAATTTGAAATCTCAGAACCTTTGAATGACTAAGAATTTGGCCCTGAGTTTATTCATAAACCTCTATAGCCAAGACAGATTTACATGAAGTCATTAGAGTTAAAAAAAAAAAAAAAGAATTCAACATTCTGCCTGGTATACTCAGCTTATCGTTCATTTCTTCGTTGCCTTTCACTTTTCAGAGCCATCAATCACTTGTGACACTCCTCTGAAGTCATGATTTACCTTTAAAGCCACTGGAGCAGGCATCGCACACGTGACTGCAAAGCCTTAGGGCTGAGCACATCCTTAAGAACTCGCCATGTGAGCGCGCAGGAGAAACTTCATCTCTGCGTGGTCCCTGAAGACCCTGTGTGGACCACTGGGGCCACCAACAGTACCGGTTGGGTCTCTGTTTGCACCTCCTGCTCTGAGGAAATTTTCCTTCCACTCACCAAAGGAAAGCATGGTCGGTAGCAACAGGAGTGTGGAACACCTCGGGAAAGGTTAAGCCATCTGGCCACATGGTGATGGCCATATCAGAGCAATTACAGTGATTCGTTGTCTGTGTCCCAAAGCATCACCTGACTGTGAAGACACACAGGAGGCAGTGGGAAATGTACTATGGCCGGTGTGAACCAGGGTAGAGCTTAACCGGAAACAGATGTGGGTGTTGACCAAATTGCCAAGAGTTGGGTTCAGTGGAGTCCGTGTGGCTGGGACGCTGACGCCACGTGCAGATCTGGAGACACAATCTACTGTGATTCCGTCGAAACCAGGAGCTCCTGACATGCTGTGAGTCATGAAGGAAACTGTCTACAGCATTGTGGTTTTACTTCAAAATATTCTCTGCTATGTGATGAGTTTGGTCAGTAAGAAGCCAGCTGGATCTGGGCGATGATGTGTTTCAAAATCAAATGATTTTATACGCAAAACTAGTAATTACGGCTCCTGATTATGACATTATCATGAATACGATTATTTTTAATTAAGGATTTTTATTAGACCTCATCAACCGAGGTAATAGATGTGCAGTGAAATAGATTTGCTCCCCGGATGTGAAAAGGCCTCCATGAAGACAAAAAGCCAAGCGAAAATGACGCACTTTTGATGCCAAGGCTGCCTTCCTGAAGAGAAAGGGCACTAGTTCTGGTGGAGCTTTTTCCTAAAATTTACCCATTTCCCAGTTTCTGATCTGAGTCATCAAAGGATTAGACCAGAACCCTAGTGCCCAGGTGCCACATTCTCAGGGATGACATAGATTTTTAATCCTTTCAAATGTTCTGGGTGTGGACTCAGAAATACCTATTAACCTTGGGAACATCTACTCCCTGGTCTGTTATTGTCAGAAAGGCCCCGTGTCATGCGTGTCCTGTCCCTTTGGGAGTAACCTGTCCCTTGGGGAGGTAGAGGCACCCTCTCAGTTAAACATGAGGGTTATTTGTAGCAGATCTTCTGGAGCTGAAACTGTCTCAACTAAGAAACATAAGACTCATTTTCATTAACGTCAATATATTTCTTTATATCCACAGCCTCTTGGAGGAGCTAACGCAAAACAAACCAAAGGGGAAAAAAAATCTCAATTGTTCGGGGAATTTTAAGAGAATTCTTTAATATCAGATTAAGCCCATTTTGATTGTAAATCTATTTTCAGCTCAACATTACCAAAGAATATTACAAGAAAACTCTGTTTTATGAAGTTATTATGATTTAAACCGTTCTCTCTCTGCTCTTTCTCTCCGACTCTCTCTCACACACATTCATTCTCTAGAGGATCTAAAAATAAGCCTCAAGCTATACATGTCAGTGCTCCAGGTTTATGCCACAGACTAAGGAGTTTTTCAGAAAATACCTTTATTATTTTCTGGGGTTCCACTGCAGTATCTGGAAACAGATTATTTTAGATCTGAACTGTAGGGGAAACAGAGCTAAGGGACATGACCACCATCACTGTCGTCCTCGCTCTCATCATGATCAGAAATGGGTATTTTCTAAAAACTGAAAGTCCGTGATGACCCAGTTTTCATAGTCATCTTTACCCCCACGCGATTTCAACCCAGCCAGATGCCTTGTGTGTGCAAGTCTCAGCTGTGTGTGTAAAACACTCACCGCTGTTTGTCAAGCTACGAGGGCAGAGTGACGGCCCCGGCAAGGTGGTATTTCTGGGAAGAGCCTCCACATGCATTTTGGAAGGAGGCGTGATTTAGGAAGTGTGCTTGGTGTGCCCCGGGTGTGCCGTGTAAACGGTCTGCCATCTCAGAGCCCCTTCCCAGCACAGGACTGCCCCGCCTCCAGCTCCAGAAACATGGATTTTCGGATCTGTTAGGAGGCCCACTTGGCCTCCACACATGAAGCAGAGATGTGTGGACGCCATCTGGCAGCCATGGTTCGTCTCCGAGCCTTCGGCGTCTGCGGTCTTGCCAGCAGAGAACCTGGACCATGGGACGGGGAAACCCTGTTTTCAGTGATGACCTGGCCGCAGAAGTTTCCGAGGAGCAGACTCCTTCTTACTGAAACCAATGACTGGGGTAGGGGAGGAGGGTACACTTGGCCAGCTTCCGTGAACATCACCTCATGGCCGACTGTCATACATGGGAGAAAAGTTGTATGAACAGTTGTGGTCGTTCACTGGCTACTGGATCAACTCATTAGGTAGGAAATTAATCTGTGAATAAAAATGAATGAAAAATGTAACAAGTTTCTTCTAAAAGCTTAGCTCTGGCTCTGATGACGTTTGGGGGTGCCCCTGAAATAGTATCATTTAGGCTTCCCCATAGCTTCATTGCTCACTGTGTGAATTCCTCGCTCAGATGCAGACCAGCTGATGGCAATGTCCATAGTCCACAGTTGTTACAACAATAACAGTAATGCGAGCAGCCCTCACTCACCCCAGTTATATGCCAAGCTGGGTGTGAGTCGCTTGATAGCCAGGGGCTCATTTCAGTCGAGGCAGATGCTACACAGTTTCCTCCATTTCTTAGGTGGGCATTTTGTCACAATTTAATGTTTCTGAAATTGGGATCTGTCTTGTGACTGATAATGTCTTCTGGCAAAAATAAATACATTACGTATGTATGTCAATTTAAAAACATACCATTGATTTAAAGTCATCTTAGAATAGAGGTAATGTAGTACTATGATCCCCATCTTACAGATGAGGCAAACTGAGACAAAGATGAAGAAACTCACCCAGTGGCACACGGCTCGTGGGTGGCAGACTAACAGTTGAGCTCAGTTCTCTTTCACGCAGGAGTTTGTCTTCGATGCTGTTCCCATTAAGAATAAGTTTGAGAAAAGCACAGAGGTATCATAGAAATGGGACCTAAGAAGTGGCCAAAGCAGGATTTGCAGCAACATGGATGGGTATAGAGATTGTCATACCAAGTGAAGTAAGTCAGGCAGAGAAAGACAAATATCATATAATATTGCTTATATGTGAAATCTAAAAAAAGGTACAAATGAACTTATTTAAAAAACAGAAATAGAGTCACTAACGTAGAAAACAATCTTATGATTACCAGGGAGGGAAGGGGGGGTGGGATAAATTGCGAGACTGGGATTGACATATACACACTACTACATATAAAAAAGATAACTAACAAGGACCTACTATATAGCACAGGGAACTCTACTCAATACTCTATAATGGCCTATATGGGAAAAGAATCTCAGAAGGAGTGGATACACGTATAACTGGTTCACTTTGCTGTACACCTGAAACTAACACAACAGTTTAAATCAACTATACTCCAATACAAATTTTAAAAAAAGGAAATAATAAAGTTGTGAGGAATTGACAGGACAATGAAACTTAGGCTTTGGGTACTCAATTAGTGAAGAGTCTGAACAGTGTAGGCTAGGGTCGTCAATTAAAGAAGTAACAAGGTTTGTTCATACAAGGCTTCTCAGCCTAAATTCCTGATCATTGGTGATAAGGGTGTCCAGATGTGGTAGGGAGGACACCTTTCACATGGGAGATTTATTTCCTGCTTTCAGTGAGACAGAGAAGAGGGTCAGAGTGTCCCTCGTGCATTTCTTAAGTAACTTTAATTCAAAGTAACCAATATGCTACTGAGGCATATTTGGGGGATGCCCGCCCCAAGCCCCGATACCTGAATCACCAGGTGGTGAGAGTTCCCAAGTTACCGGGCCTCTTTGGGTTGGGCCCAAGGGATCGGTGACGTATCAGCTGTGCACAGTCATTAGCGGGCAGGACTGGGGTAAGGTGGGAGTGAGATCCCATCATTCTGTCCAAAATCCCCACTTGGAAAGGTGGTGGTTCCCCGGCCCAGCCAGCAGGACAGGTTCTCTGAGGCTTTTGGTATTTCAATCTGATTTTCCCTTAAGTTTCTCCATTTTCTTCTCCTTGTCTCCTTTCTTAAGCATCCTGATGATGACCACAGTTTTGCCAGTCACTGATTAACTGCACAAAAAGCTATGAAGGTCACCACCTCTCCGGCAGGCAGTCGTTGATCCGAAGTGAGAGTTTGTCATTCTTGTTTGTAGCAGCAACGGCCTGTGTCCCTTTCAGCAAGACTGTGTGGTCCAGATGATACACATCAAATAGGAAGTCTTTGCCAAATGATCCATGAAAGATTTAAAATGGGGCTTCATCCGTGTTATTTTATACCCAGATAAATAGTCCTAAGTGACTGAACCTTGCAACTTAGCTAACGTGGGAAAATGATTGCTTTATGGAAAAGGGGTCTTCTTCCCAAGCTCTTTCAATTTCCTGATGATTTGGCTCCCAGGATCCCTGCCATGCACCCACATGGCCTCCAGGTTTCTCCCCACACACTGAGCTCCAGGACCCACTGGAGGCCAGGCTGCAGGCCCCCGCTGTCTGTGCGAGAGCTTCGAGGGCTGGAGGAGGCTGTCCACCCGCCAGGATGCCACACCTCTGAGGCCAGCTTCCTCGGGGCATGTGGTCTGCCCTTCACCTCTTGGGTCAAGTTTAGGTCCAGCATCTTGAATCTGAAGGAACTAAGGATTATTCCTGGGACAAGAGGTACAAAGAAGCAGGTAAGAAGCCCACATTTCCTAAAGTCAAATGCTCTCACGAAGCCAGAGTGCTGGTAACTGAGGATACCTCCTCCTCCAGGTCAGGTCTGTTCTCAAGCTAGTCCTGATCAGGAGTCCCAGCAAACAAGCTCAATAGCTAATGTGCCTCTGCTGAAAGGTTCTGGCCAGACTTCGCAGAGTTTCTGGCTCTTTTAGGACAAAATAACATTAAAATATGTCAGTTTTCTCCCCCAGAGAAAGCACTTTTTGTCTATGATTCATAAGCCCCTCCTTCCCCTGCCTCCCCTCCCCACCTCTCTGCTCCTATTTCTGCCAGTGCCCCCCCCCCCAACCGTGACCCACCCTTCATTCTACAGAACAGAGCTGATGAGTTTATGGGTGGAATTTACTCAAGTATTTGCTAGTGTTCAATAAAGCTCTGCCTACATCCGGGGACCCCCACCTTCTCCTCCACCCTCCGTGGATCACAGAGGACACCATGCAAGAGATGAGGGTGTAACAGGGAATAGCAAATCTGACTCCATCCTGGATCTGCTCTTTTACTTTAACCTTCCTATTCTATTGCTTTTGCTACAAGTTAAGTGTGTTGCCTACAGCCTGAAATAGACAGAGAGCCCATTCTCAAGGCTCTGACCTTTGCATGTAAACACTTTTCCATTCATATAGAGATAAAATGTTGCAGAACAGAGAATAACATTTGTCTTGTTGGAGATTTACAAGAACATGGTGACCTGACTTGCCTGGACAGTGGCAGGAACAAAGGATTCAGACACCCCCTCCCCTTTTAGTATAAAAGAGGACTAATTCTAACTCAGGTAAGATGGTTCTTTGGGGCACTAGTCCCCCATCTTCTCGGTCTGCTGGCTTTCCAAATAAAGTCCCTGTTCCTTGCCCCAACAACTTGTCTCCCTATTTATTGGTCCGTCATGTGGCAAGCAGTAAAATCTTGGACTCAGCAACAAGGGAGGTGGGCTACATTCACTGCACGTTTGCTGGTAAGCTCTTCTGACATTTTGCCTCACCCAATGGTAGAGGTACCACCTGAGGAGAAGGAGCTTAGGGTCAGAATTTGGAGGAGAGTCATAAAAACTGGAGGAAGCCAGCGGTCTACAGAATTTAAAATGATTTCCTGCTAGTGTCTCTCACTGGAGTCCTAGGCAGCACTAGGAGACAAAGTGGCCAGGCAGCACCTGAGTGACTCGATACGGCCTCTACTCCCACTCGTCATAGTGTGGGATGCCATTCTTGGGTGTCTCACTTTATGGAGGGAATTGAACCTTTAAATTATATTACATAGTTGTGCTATGAAAAATTTCAGATTTCCAGAGTTATTGTCAATGTTCTGGTAAGTTTTTAGACTGGAGAAATGTTCTAAAATAAAAGGCAGGTAATGTGAGGCATGCGGATGAGGCCAACAAAATATAAAAGCCGTCTGTGAGTCCATATATTAGAAAATCAGTCCTATGTCTTGTCTGCAGCTGAAAACGTACTTCTAGGAGCAAAGAGTAAGAACAGCCTCCAGCGTGAATCTGTGAGAAGGGACAGGCCACAGCTACAAGTGTTTCAGTTATATTGTCCTGACACAGGAAGGATGAGAAGTCAGGGAAGAGACGATGGAATAGGAGGTAGCATGTGGACCCATCTCTGTGCTTCATGGGAAAAAGTGAGTGTGGTTGTGATTTCCAGTCCTGGGTCTCATGCTCCAGGGATGTCCCTATAACGAGACTTGTAGAGGGAGAATTTACAAAAATGTATGAGAGGATAAATATAAATATAGACGTAGATGAATATAGATATATACAGATAGACACAGAAATACAACTATAGATGGAGATGGTTTAAATATAGATGGATACATGTATAGACATAATATAGATAGAAATAGGAGATGATAGATAGACTTAGAAATATGGAGATACAAATATGCATGTAGAAAGAATATAGACAGATGTGGAATGGTCTGGGAATAGGTATACTGAGCAAGCAGTAGGTAGAGAAGCGAGAGAGGTAAAAGGAGATAGACATTCATCCCACACTTCCCCGCCGCCCCCCAGCTTACTCTGGGTGGGGACTTTGGAAATGAAAGGCAGCCTCCTGCTTTCAAAAAGCCTCCAGTCTAGTGAAAAGGAGAGGTTATCAGTATCACTTTGAGACAAAGGGATGATCCTTACTGTAGAAGTAACTAGATCATGCCATGAGACCCCTAACTCAGCCTGGGGAGGAAACACAGAGGATGGAGCCAGGGCACCGGGCCCTGCACCCCTGCTTCATGCATG
Source organism: Monodon monoceros (assembly GCF_005190385.1). NCBI lineage: Eukaryota > Metazoa > Chordata > Mammalia > Artiodactyla > Monodontidae > Monodon > Monodon monoceros. The sequence goes on from NW_021703781.1 coordinate 78,620,766, forward strand.
CAAGTTGTGGGCACACATACATGCACACATGTGCTACACGGCTCGTTCACTAATCGGGAGCTTTCACAGCTCTCCTTACAGGCTCACGTTCAAGGGTGGCTTGAGAGTCCCACCCATATGCCTTTCTTCCATAGCCCCTCGAAGCCTGGCACGCCTGCCAGGCCCGGGTGAGAAGGAGGCAGAAAGGGCTCGGTCTTGAGTGCCTGTGGTGCCCCAGGGGCTGAGGAACCTGTGCTGAGGCGGGTGGGAGAGGCTGGCAGAGAATCTTGACACGACTGTGATTATCCAGTGTCTGGTTCTGAGAGGGTTGTTTGGTGCAGACAGGAAGACTCTGGAAACCCGAGGAGGCAGAGGATTTTGGGGTGAAGGGTGGAGGGGTGGACCCGACACAACAGCCGTGTTACAGATCAGCCTGGAAAGGGGCCCCTGGACATCAGCCACGGTGTCACTACTGAGGACGCCACTCGCTTAGAAACCTCCACTGGAGAAGCAACTTGGAAAGGACCAGTGTCTGGGAGGCCCTGTGGAGGGCAGGGTGGGGCCAGCGGCCTCCAGCGTGAACCTGTGAGAAGGGACAGGCCAACCCAAGCTGCCCTCCCAGTGAAGGACGCGGTCATCACAGGTCCTTTCCCACCTCCTCGCTCTCACGTCAGGATAAGCCAAGCAAAACCCCCCTTCACTGACCTTCACCCCTTTCTGGTCCCACTAAGGTGCTTCTCTTCCTTCCCCCACCCAGAGCTGTCTGGGGAACAGCATTTTCTTAGCCTGGACCCCTCGTTTCTTCCTTGCAGGTCTGTTGGCCAAGGAATAAGGGCCCCCGCACCTGCTTTGTCCATTAGGGAAGTTTATTCCAGAAGCTCACCACCACTGAGGGTTTTTTAAACCCCGTGATAGAATCTTTTGGCAAGAATTTGAGTCCATCACTTATCCAAATCTCTGGGATCTAAAAAGCATCCTGAACTTTTAACCTCACCAGAGCCAGGCATGTCCTGGAGGCACCTAACTGAGCCTCTTTTTACGGATGGGGTTGTTCTAAGATCCAAGGAGGCTTGTGCTTTGGGGGGTCCTGCCTACAAAAGCTGGGTGTTGCTGGCAGGTAGTATCTTGTTATTATAAGGCGCAGAGCACAGCCATGGACTTCATGTGCTGACCCACATCTAGGCCTGAAAACAAAATTGAACCTGGAACTCATCCCCCAAAAGGAAAACCTTCCCAGTAGCTTCTATTTTCATCTCTCCCTAGCTCCCTTGCTTACTTGAAAAAACTGTCCTGTGTTTTTCAAAGAATCAGCTGACGTATCCCTTTCTAAAACTTTGTTCTAAATCTTGTTTTAGTGGCAACGGCACCTACTTTGAATGCCAATCCAGGGCACGTTTGGTTATTAATCACTATTCAGTGTACTCACCTTTTTGCAAAGCAGAACCACGCAGATCCCTGCCATCATTTACACACGTATTTGTACACCTAGGAGACTTAGCAGGTCAAAAACCTGAGTTGAAAACAGAAATGCTCAGAATCGTACTTGCTGGCGGCTGCATCAAGTACTCCGTCAACAGGGCTGCCCACCTCTGGATGTAACAAGCTCACGAGGGCAATGACAGCAGCCTATGCAGGTCCTTAATTCTCTGGCCACTTCAAGGATGGAAAACTAAGGAGAAGGGGATGAGAGGGATGACAAGGAAAGATTCATTTCTAAATAACGCTTCATAAGGAACAAAGCATCAAAGTAGCAACCAGATGAAACACACTGTTCTCAGCCATCCGCCATGGTCCCTGCAACGTCCTCGTCCTTCAGCCCCGTCCTCCAGGCAAGGCCACCCTCCCTGTCTCTTCCATGCACCATCACAACACAGACTTTTATTTCTCACTAATAACTTCTGACACGCTGCTGGCAAACTTTTCCAAGTGAAACCTTGGGCCGTTTCAGGCTGTGCTCATGCAGGGGTAGCATCAAGGGTGCCTTTGAACCAGGGATCGGGCTATGACAAGGCACGTCTCCTTGCACGGCACATGGGGGCCTTTGGGGCTGCTCCAGGGAGCTCCCATCTCTGCAGACCACCCTCAGGGCAGGCCTCCTCTCTCCTTCCAGCACATCCTGGGTCAATCCCACTGCATCCCCCCAAGGTCAGGGCCGCCTCTCACAGCCACTGCAGAAGGTTCTAGGCCGACATCCAGAACTGTCATTCGTGGAGAAAAAAGCCAAGGCTCAGGGTGGCTTCTCATGCTTTGCTCCAGAATCAGCCAGAGGGTTCTGGAACAGTTTGCTGTGTGGAGAGTGAATTCCCTCTTGACAAGAGGGTAGGTCTCTTCAGTCTGAGCATCAGGAAAGTGGTTCAGGTCTCCAGCTTCAGTCAGGAAACAACACAGGGTCAGAGATGTGCATGGCAGGACCATCCACAGACACCAAGGCTCCAGAGTTTTGGTCCAGATAGCTGGGCCTTCCAGAAACGACCCACAGCTCCTGTAATGTGTTTTTGCTCTTAATATAAATTGTATATATTTAAGGTGTGCACCATGATAATTTGATAAATATATACAAAGTGAAAAGATTACTACCTCAAGCTAATAATCTCCTCGCGTAGTTATCTTTTGTGGGTGATAAGAGCATCTGAATCTCCTCTATTAGCAATTTTCCAGCATTTTACACAGTATTCCTAACTACAGTCACCACGCTGGGCACCAGCTCTCTAGGCTTGACCGTCCAACAGAAGCAGAACTCTGTGCCTCTTGATCAACATCTCCCCCACCTCCCCCACCTCCCACTCTTGGTAACTACAGCTCTACTCTTGACTTCTACGCATTCAATCTTTTTGGATTCCATACACAAGCGAGATCATGCAGCTTTGTCTTTCTGTGCCTATAGCTTATTTCATTTAGCATGAGGTCCTGCAGGTTCATCCATGTGTTGCAAATGGCAGAATCTCCTTCTTTGTAAAGACTGGATAATGTCTCCGTGTAACACACACAATCCCTTCATCTGTTCATCCTTCAACAGGTGCTTAGGTAGTTTCCCCGTCTTGGCCGTTGTGAATAGCGCAGCAGTGAGCCGGGGGCACAGATATCTCTTCAAGGTGCTGATTTCATTTCCTTTGGGTTCCTTTCCTATTAAGTTTCGAGTTTCACGCCTCCATAAAGATGGGTTGAAGTCCTAACCCCCTGTCACCTCAGAATACAACCTTATTTGGAAATATGTCTTAACAGCAGTGATCAAGTTAAAATGAGTTCACCAGCGTAGGCCCTCATCAGATGTGACTGGCGTCCTTATAACAAGGGGAAATATGGACCCAGAGAAGACAATGTGGAGACACAGAGGGAACATCACATAAAGACAGAAGATGCATCTTCTGTGATGCATCCACAAGCCAAGGAACACCTGAGGCCACCAGGAGCTGGGAGAGAGGCCAGGAACAGACCATTCCCAGCACTTCCAAGGGAGCACATCTCCATCTACACCTTGATTTTGGACTCTGGCCCCCAGAAATGTGAGACAGTAAGTTTCTGTGTTTCTGAGCCACCAAGTCTGTGCTTCTTTGCTAACGCGGCCCCAGGAAACAGTAGGCGTCCTCTTCCCCACAACTTTACACACCCACGCCCCTTCCTGGAGCGTGGAGGGGGCTGGAGGGGACTGCCCCCGACCTCCACTGCACCTGCGCTCACGGTTCCAGGGGTGTCCCCGACCGGCACGCCCATGGTAGGCAGCTGTGTAAGAAGGAGCTTCCTAGAGGCATCACCGCCTTCTGCGTTCCAGCCGTAAACAGGAGGAAACAGCACTTTACAACCCATATCCTTGCACTCAGCTGGGGCTGCCGCTGGTAATCAGGCAATGAGGCCCCGTCTTTTCCGATTTGAATCTTGGCTGATATCCCATGACCTATGGGAAATGAGTTGATCGTTTCAATCAAATGATAACCATGTTGGGTCACTCCCCATCACGGGGCTCCACGAGGCCAGCTAGGCCCCTGTGTTTGTCTAAGCCCATCACGGAGTGTCAGTTCCAATGAGTGGCCTTGCCACTGCTGAGAGGACCATTACCTGGGAGTGCAAACCAAGGAAGGCGAACCTCACAGCCTGAGCTCCCAGGGTGGACACAGCTAGCCTGACTCTGCTATTTCCCACTAAACAGGCCTTGGGGGACCTTTTAGCTGACAAGGCGCCTGACAGGCAGGTGGTCCAGGGCTGCGTTTAGTGTTCACTGGAAGGGAAAGGAGGTTTCCTTCGCCCGGCTGGGGGCTGGAGCACATCAGGTGTCTGCGGCCACATCATACTTCTCTTCCTGCCTGCATCTCAGAGCTGCCCTTTGGATAAAAACAAATGCATTTAGTGTCAAGGTCTGGGGGGGGACAGAGAGATATTGAAGTCCTCCAGGAAAGCCCCCTGTAACCCCTCCCAGGGTCCCCTCGATGGATTTCAGAGAACCTGGTGCCCCTGATTGCAAAAGAGCTGTGTTGACGGAGCAACAGGTACACACACACACACACACATCACTTGATCACAGACACACACAATCCAATTAGTATCCTCTAAAACTTGAAATACCTAATAATTACTGGCTTGATCAGATTTTTTAGATTAAATAAATCTAGTTTTGCTCTTTCTTAACCATCTGGTTAATGTAACTAAGTGTGGACTTCACAGGGGTCTGTCCAGAGTTGTGCTTCATGTTTGCTCTGAATTAAGCACGATGACCATAACGTTTCCACTCAAAGCTCTGCTTCTCCTATTAAAAAAATTAAAAATAGGAAGAACCACTATTCAACTTTATAAACTGGCTCCCAGCCCATGCCAATCTCGAGCTCGCCCCCTGAACTGAATGGTCCTAACACTGAGAGCATAACCCCTCCCGATTTAGTCTTCCTGCCAAGTCGCTCCACACCAGAAGGGCTAAGATAACAAGATACTGAGTCCGTGGGAGGAACATCCCACGGCATGTTTTCCTGTTCATCTCACTGGGGACATGTCACTCTAATCACAGGGAATGAGGGACCAGTCCCCACCTGCTCTCACAGGGAGCATCTACCGTGGCCTTCCTCAATCTACCAGGGTTTTCAGCTCTCAAGAGAGCGCCAGGCTCCAAGCTCTCCCCAGGCCTTGGGACACTTGTGTGCTGGCACACAGGACCCAGAGAGGTGGGGCGGGGGTGTCGGCAGAAAGGAGAGCTCATAGGAGGGAGAGAAGTCGGTGGTGATACCCAAGATGACCCAGCACCTCGGGAGGTAGATGCCTAGACATCTCAATATGTGGAGCATCTGTAAATAGAAATAAATTTTGAAGGAGTAAAAACTAATCCAATAGGATACGAGAGACTTGGAGTCACTAATACTATTTTTAAATATACAAAAGGGCTTCTCTCTTCCCAAGCAGCTTTTTCTGTCTCCCCCTTTGGCACACGCAGGTATGAGAAACCTGATTCCTGCGCAGTACCCTTTTGTTTGTGAAGGAAGAACAAACTGCATTTTCCCAGGTGAATAGGGACATAAATTCAGCTGAAATGGTGTGTCATTAATCAGATTCCAGGTCTGGAGAAATGATACCAGACCGGGATCCCCATATTAAATGCGTCAACTTACGAATGATTCTTTTTATTTATAGGAAAAGAAATACAGAAATGGTGGAAGGGAGCCAGTTATTCTTCATCCAACTCCTGCTTGGTTTTTCTGATTGAAAAAGGGAATAATTTAATGGAACAGGTATAGGCAGAGTGTACAACACGTGGACACTTCCCGGAATGCAAGTCGGTGTCTTTCAGTGGAGACACCTGGGGATGTCAGAAGGCACTTCCATATTTAGAGAGCCCAGGAGCATAAATCTGAGTTGGGAGATTAAACTCAAGCTTCATAAAGCTTGCCTGGCTCTCAGTATAAGGCTATGAAATAGGACTCTGGCTTCAAATTGGATAACGGACAGATACTTTGTCATGAAGTCATCACGTAAAACCTCAACTGACCTTCCAGTATGAGTGTTCATCTGAGTGACACTCAAAGGTAGGCTGGGAGAGAATCAATAATCAGACAGGACCCCGGTACCCCTAACAATCATTGGACATTTGCATAATGTCAATAGAAGCTCCTTCTGAAGTCGATGGCCAATGAGCTCAAGGACCTCCTTGCTCCTTTAAGAAGACAATTTTCTTTGTGAAATAATGGGAACCGCCAGGCTTGGGTACAGAAATAGGCAATTTTACGTATTTCGTTTTGCACAGAAATATGTTTCAAATGAAATACTGCCTGACAGATAAATGGCTTAGCTTTGCGCATACAGCAGATTGATCTAGTATCCTCGGCAGCCCAGATGGCTGCCAGCAACTCTGTAGGTGCTGAAGTATCCTAGTACACGAAGGCACTTCCGACACTGACACAGAACATTTGCAGAGTGGCCCCACTGTGTAATCTTTCTCTTTTAACCTGAAAATAGGTCGACTTTAGAGTACAATGATACCAATGGGCTGAGGTAACCCAGACCATCTTTAAAACAAAAGGACAGTTATACGGACCGTAAGCATGGTTTCACAGTGACCCCAAATGGAAATGATGTCTCGAGGATTCAGAGTAATTCAAGGCCCTTTTTCCAGCACAGGAACAGACATGCCGGCAATTTGTTTGTTATAGTCGTGGTCTTTGTCATCTCTCATTTGAAATAGTAACGTGACGAGGACAGCTGGAAAGTTAGCGAGCTGTTCTCCCAATTCCCAACAAGAACAAAAAAGAGAGCCAGCCCTAAAGGAACCTCTCTAGGTCTGTATACGGGGAGATTAACTGTCTGTGCTGCAAACATATGTTGAACAGAAGCAGCGTCTTAATAATAATAATGCGGGCTCGGCATCCAGACCATGGGACCATCCTACAGGTGAACCCATCTTATAATGAGAAGCTTGTGGTACTAAATTACTTGGATGGAGGCCAAAACAGAGCTGCCTAATGCCAAGTTTTGCCTGGAGGAAACAGGACAGGAGACAAAACAAAGAATAGCATTCTACCCTTGAACCAAACCTTCAGAGAAGGACAGCAAAATGATCAAGTCTGTATATTTGCAACTGTGAGGCATCATAGCTGGGGGCTCCCGTCTGCGGGGCAAAGCCAGCTCGGCACGAACCCAACACATGTCTTTAAAATCACAGAGTATCTGGGTGGAAGACAAAGAAATCCAGGTCTAGGGACTGGGACTCAGAATCACCCTCAAAGCTCAAGATTTGACAAACAAAATTTTTTTAAAAATCTTTGTATACAAGCCCCACTCGATTACCATGCATACCTGCATACAGGTGTGTGTTTTGCTTTTATCTCGAGGCAGCAAGATGATACAAGCTAACTTATAAATAAACTCTCAGATGATTTGCTCATGATAAATTATTTTGATGACCTTGGGTCCACTTGGAGGCATGTCCTTATATTTTAAGGTGGATTGATAACACTAAACCTCTGACAATTCAGCACAAAGAACAACTCATCAGATTTATAGACTTTTTGAAGGATCCTGGAGAAAAAATGCAAACAAGGGAGAATGTTCTGTAATCAATTTCCATAGGAAAAAATAGTTGTGACAATAGAATACTTACCTTTCCTTATCATGGTGTTTTTAATAGTGAGTCAGGGCGGGAAGGTCTTTAATGACCAATGGTGCAATTTATATAAATTGATTTGAAATTTCTAAGTGGTTGGGTATTCAGCTTTTCCTCCATAAGCCCAGCTGAATGAGGAGGGAACCTGTATCTAATATCTCTGTCTTTTGAGAAAGCTAAGAGGAACTAGGTAAGTATATATTTAAAGGTGCATAAACCTTCAACAGGGCTGGAATCAGGGTGCCCATTTTCACATCCCTCAAAGTCAAGAATGCCTGCTAGTTGTACTGCCAGTGGTGATAGATTGCATTAACACAGTTGTATCTCAATACCGTAGACCCCAGAGCCTTCCCTTAAAGTTCAACAGGGAAACTCCAGGAAAGCCCCCTTAGCCACCCCCAGTTTGCAGCAATCCCCCTTAGTCATCCCCAGTTTGCAGCAATCCCCCTTAGCCACCCCCAGTTTGCAGCAATCCCCCTTAGCCATCCCCAGTTTGCAGAAATCCCCCTTAGCCACCCCCCAGTTTGCAGCAATCCCCCTTAGCCATCCCCAGTTTGCAGCGATCCCCCTTCGCCACCCCCAGTTATAAAAGAACTGGAATACAATGCAGATTATTCCTTGACTGATCTTAGAACAGGGAAGTCTTCCTCTGCATGACACAAAGAAAGAAATTGTAATGAAAGAGACAGATCTAACTGCCTTAATTAAATATGAAAAGGAAACATCATACAGAAAATATAAAAAAGTCCACTACATTCTGGGAAAATTATTTCTAACACATTACGAAAAGTAAATATGTTTACTAAATAAAGATTTCTTGCAAAGCAATAAGATGAACAACCCAATGGGAAAATGGACAGTCAAGTCACAAAGTAAGAAATAAGGCAGTCAGTAAACATTACGAATGTTCAACTTCACTGTTACTGAAGGAAATGGTTGAGAAAGTAAGAATGCATCGTGTTTTGCTTAATCCATTGTCACTATTTTGAATTTTTGTTTTTTTTTAAGGCTTGGTGAAAGGAGGCATTTCACAGACTGTTGGCAAAAGTCTTACTGTTATCACCATTTTGGAGGACAATTTGATAATAAAATGTAAAAGAGGTGTACACACCCTTTCACAAAGGGATGCTACTTCTTGGCTCTCAGTTAGAATGTGCTAGAGGACTTACGTGTGAGAAGTTCAGTGAGGTTTTATCTGTAACAATAATGGGTGAGAAACAACCTAAACACCCGGTAAGAATGGGCTTGTGAAATTGGTAGTGGTCCATCCAGAGGACAGAATACTACTTAATTTTGAAAATCATCTTCCCCCAAAATATTTGGTAACAAAGGAAAACAACTTATTAGAAGAGGGATACAAAATCCTATGCCCAATTTTGTGTGTGTGTGTGTGGTACACGGACCTCTCATTGTTGTGGCCTCTCCCGTTGCGGAGCACAGGCTCCAGACGCGCAGGCTCAGCGGCCATGGCTCACGGGCCCAGCCGCTCCGTGACATATAGGATCTTCCCGGACCGGGTCACAAACCCGCGTCCCCTGCATCGGCAGGCGGACTCTCCTATGCCCAATTTGATCAATAAATGCGAAAGGAAGCACTCCCAAGTATGGCTGCTCCGTCTTTGCTTTTATTCACACTCTTTGAAGTTTTCCCAATTTTGAAAAAAGAATACATGTTACTTTTGTGGCCAGAAGGCTAAGTTAATGCTTTAGATAGATAAATACCTTTAACGACACTTCCCATTTTTGTCACAGTCTCCTCTGCTTCGAGAACGGCAAGTACCACTATTCAAAACACATAAGCGGGCTTTGGGAATAACAATCCAAGTCCAGTCCTGTGCCACTCATTCCTGTGAACTTGGACACACGACAGCATCTCTCAAAGCTTTGCACTCGATGATGGGCTTTTAAATGTAACTGTCAATTAGAATATGAATTTAGTTCATATTTACTCACAATCTTGAAAGAAAATGTTATTTCATTCGTTTTTGCCTCCTACAGTGATAAACTGCCTGAGGACCACCTGGATGATCAGGGGACTCCAGACCACACTGAGAGAAATCCAGTCCTCACGACAAACTGGCTTCAGGGGTTTTCTGTCTTCCCAACTAAAGCTCCATTCAGGGTGTATCACTTTGAACTTATACCAAAGTCTCACAGACCAAACAGAGACACAAGATGGGTACAGGTGCTTCTCCTCCCTCTGTTGCTGCCGTGTCTTGCAAGAAAGAGGATGCATCTGTAGCTATACATCAAGAAGGGTCTTTGGGCTTCCCTGGTGGTGCAGTGGTTGAGACCGCAGTGAGAGGCCCACGTACCGCAAAAAAAAAAAAAAAAAAAAAAGAAGGGTCTTTGCAAGGCTGGAAGGAAGGTCCTGAATATATTAGAACATCATTACCCAACCCAAGAAGGAAGCAACATTTCCTTATTCATAACGGGTAGCACCAAACATTGTCATCTTTATGTATAAACTTAAACACATACGGTTAGAATAGAAATGAAAAAACAAAACGCCATGTAGAAGGATTCAGAAGTAAATCCACCAAGCAAATAGACCAGTGGAGTACCTGAGACGGTGAGCTGCACTTAAATCCATATAGCACCCAGATCCTAGTAATAAAAATTAGACATAAAATTGACATATTTCCCAGGAACTCTATCTAGGGGCCGGGTTGCCAAGTTCTGCTGTAATTTTACATGGAGCAAAAATATCACCAGGACAGGCAAATGAGGCATTTGATCTATGAGCTCAAGCTTCCACATGTAGGATATCCTGAAGGTTCTCGTTTGATTTGTCTTGGAGAAGGAGAGAAAAAAATCGAAACTAATTCCAAGCCAACAGGAAATTTTCACTTTTTCAGAGTTGAAAGCCAAATGAGCTGCTGAAATACAAAGGAAGGGTCCAAGTGCCTTCGCAGCAGTTTGATCACATGCAGACTTTTCGAGGGGGCTGAGGTGGCTGGGATACAATCTTAGAGTCAGACCGTGTTAGGGGAACCGAGAAGAAGAAAATAAAAGGATGGATTCCTGTTTGGGCACTTTGCGGTTCCATTGTGGTAAATATACTCAGGAGGGTCAAGGGAACTTAGAACACGAGCTTGGAAAGATGCTCAGAGACCCACAAACAGACAGGGGGCCACCAGGGAACGTTTTGCAGCCAATCTTCAGCGGCACTTTTTCCAGCAAGCTTTTAATTTCAACAGGAACGTGAGGCACTGATGGAGTGCTTTTGGGTCTCAACTGGCCTCAGATTTTAAAATATTAAGCCAAATACTCAATTTAATAACGTAGAAGAGGGGCTTCCCTGGTGGCGCAGTGGTTGAGAGTCCGCCTGCCGATGCAGGGGACACGGGTTCGTGCCCCGGTCCGGGAAGATCCCACATGCCGCGGAGCGGCTGGGCCCGTGAGCCGTGGCCGGTGGGCCTGCGCGTCCGGAGCCTGTTCTCCGCAACGGGAGAGGCCACAACAGTGAGAGGCCCGCGTACCGCAAAAAAAAAAAATAATAATAATAATGCAGAAGAATTTAATTTTGAGTCCCGACTGCAGATCAGTGTCAAGAGAATTCTCCAACCAGAAGAGTAGGTGGAAGGGCAGAGGAGTGGATGAGAGCTGTTGAGAAGTTTGTCCCAAGTCTTTTGAAGCTGGTCCAAACATTATTCTACAGGGGCGGTCCCCAGGGGGATCTGGCTACATTTCCTGCGGTCTACCTCCCAGGAATTTTATTGCTAATCAAGTAGGTTTCTAGTCCTTCTTGGACCTATAGAGGTGACTATTGTATGGACTCTAGCATAGCTGGACATAAGGATACTTGAGGAAAATCATTTCCTGCTCCACCACTGAAAAGTGGATGGATGGTACCACCAAACACAGAAAAGAGCATCATGGCGGGCAAGGGGAAACCCACTCCCACAGTGCCCCCGGGAAAGAACACCCATAAATGAAACAGAAAAACCCCAATTCAGTGTCAAACCGGAGAGATTTGGGGGGGCCAGACACTCAAAGAATTTTAAGTGATTGCTTAATAATGATCACTGGAATTTAGAACTCTACATCTAATTTAGAGCTTTGAGGCAAAAACTTCCTGAGGAATCAGTCTGTCCTCCCTGCCTCCAGGCTTGGAGTCCTGACAACTGTGTGGCTGGAAGGGGGCTTCCTTGTTCCTTCCCCCTACCGTAGGCCAGACTAGTCAGCACATGGTGTAGCAGGAGGGGCTCTGGGCTGAGAAGCCTGAGGCTGGGGTCCAGGCCAGTTCTACCCAGAGCGCGCTGAGTTCTCTTGGCCAAGTCCCACCATCCCTCTGGCCTGTTTTGTCCCCTGGAGAAGGAAACAGTTGGCCTGCATCGTCCCTCTCATTGCTTATGGCTCTCACATGCCCCGTTTTCACACACCATGATGGCAGGTGGAACGCGTGAGTGTACCGTTCCAGAGCTCAGAAGTCAAGTGGACCCTACCTGTCACAATCTATCCAACACACTGTGTATTGTATTTATTCATTTTTTTCTATATTCCCCACTACAATTCAAGGGCCTGGAGTTTGTCTATTTGTTCCTCTCTTGAGTGCTAGCATCCATACCCATGTCTGGCACACAGAGTGTCCTCAATAATTATTTGTTGATTGGATCATTGAAAGGCCAGAAAAAAAAAATATATATATATATACATATCAATGGTGATCCTCCCTTTGCCCTTATGTCTTCCATCTCTAATTCTCCCCAGATGAGCTTATCACAATCCATTGCTACTCTTGTCACTACCAGAGGGGTGACAGCCCAACTTTGTCCCCAAATTCCAGCACATCTGTTCCTACCTCTCAGCCACCAAGGTTGCTCCCTGGATTTTATCCCAAAGCCATCTCCTCCTCTTGGCTTCCATGTTGTGTTTGTATGGCACCCAAGGACTCAGATTTGGAACATCTTCAAGTTTTTTCAACCCCCGTCACGGAGTCTGGTCAGTCCCTTGGGAACACATCCTTCCTGTTACATCCCCAAGGCCCCTGCTCCCATTCCTGGTGCATCTTCTCAGAGATAGAACAGATGTGTAGCTCTCTCCCCTGCAGGATCTCCCACCCTACCCTTCTCCCCAGCAGCTGCATGTCACGCACTGACCTACGTAACTGACTCATGGGCAACTCCGAGGTCCTCCACAGAGGATCATGGGAGCAAGGTGGACGTGGAAGAGGATTCGTCCTCACTCTCATCCTTCTGCAGCCTGATCTTCCCCCAGGAGGCTGATGGCTACAGCTCCATCAACAGGGCTCCCTAGCCCTCTGGCTGCCCGTCGATATGGGACCTACAGCAGAATGTCAGAGGAAGGCGGGCAAAGCCAAGTACATCTTTCCCAGGCTACTGCCCTGAAAAGTCACACCAGACAGCCTTTGTCCCATAACCAAAGCTTACTGCTGCTCTCAAAGTGACCTTCTCCCTGTCGATTCTCTCTTGAGGCCCAGTTCCGGGATCTGCTCTTCCTCAGGACCCTATATGTTAACAGGTGATGCCCATCGGCAGCCCACAGCCTGGGGCTCCCAGACACCTCAGCTCCCCTTCCGCCCTCACATCTCTCCTCTCCCTCTGTAGCCTTGTCTTCCTCAACTCCTCCTCCTGTGTAGGCGCCATCTCCTTCCGGTTGAGGAGCAGATTGATATGGCCATACATATGCTTATCAAACAAACATCTGGTAGCAAACAGGAGTAAGAGAGTTTGTACAACCTCCCCAGGAGCAGAGGAGGTCCCAGCACTCTGCTCTTTGGGTGACTAGCCAGCAGTTTGTGTGAAGGCTTCATTCAAGGCCAACATAGCCATATCCCATGGGGCAGGACTGAGTCAACCTCACAGCTGTTGTTCAGCAATCAGGATTCCTCCTAACCTAATGGATAGAGCCAAGGATGGCACCCGGGGTGTGGTCATCAAGTGTTCCTGGGGCAAAGCCCTGGGACCTGACTGGAGTCTTGTAGCCCTTCTGTGCAGGTGAGAAGCATCTCAGAAGTATCTGAGCCCTTTCTAAGAATTTGTCCATTTCTTCCAGGTGGTCCATTTTATTGGCATATAGTTGCTGGTAGTCATCTCTCATGATCCTTTGTATTTCTGCAATGTCAGTTGTTACTTCTCCTTTTTCATTTCTAATTCTGTTGATTTGAGTCTTCTCCCTTTTTTCTTGATGAGTCTGGCTAATGGTTTATCAATTTTGTTTATCTTCTCAAAGAACCAGCTTTTAGTTTTATTGATCTTCATTATTGTTTCCTTCATTTCTTTTACATTTATTTCTGATCAACCCAATCCAAAAATGGTCAGAGGACCTAAATAGACATTTCTCCAAAGAAGATATACAGATTGCCAACAAACACATGCAAAGACGCTCAACATCACTAATCATTAGAGAAACGCAAATCAAAACAATTGATTGATACAATGATACAATTGATGCAATTGACACAATGAGGTATCACCTCACACTGGTCAGAATGGCCATCATCAAAAAATCTACAAACAATAAATGCTGGAGAGGGTGTGGAGGAAAGGGAACCCTCTTGCACTGTTGGTGGGAATGTAAGTTAATATGGCCACTATGGAGAACAGTATAGAGGTTCCTTAAAAAACTAAAAATAGAACTACCATATGACCCAGCAATCCCACTATGGGGCATATTTCATGAGAAAACCATAATTCAACAAGAGTCATGTACCACAATGTTCATTGCAGCACTATTTACAATAGCCAGGATACGGAATCAACTTAAGTGTCCATCGACAGATGAATGGATAAAGATGTGGCACATATATAAAATGGAATATTACTCAGCCATAAAAAGAAACAAAATTGAGTTTTTTTGTAGTGAGGTGGATGGACCTAGAGACTGGCATACAGAGTGAAGTAAGTCAGAAAGAGAAAAACAAATACCATATTCTAACACATATATATGGAATCTTAAAAGAAAAGGTTCTGATGAACCTAGGGGCAGGATAGGTATAAAGACGTAGAGAATGGACTTGAGGACCCAGGGAGGGGGAAGGGGAAGCTGGGACGAAGTGAGAGAGTGGCATGGACATATACACACTACCAAATGTAAAATAGATGGCTAATGGGAAGCAGCCGCATAGCACAGGGAGATCAGCTCGGTGCTTTGTAGTCACCTAGAAGGGTGGGATAGGGAGGGTGGGAGGGAGACCCAAGAGGGAGGGGATATGGGGATATATGTATACATATAGCTGATTCACTTTATTGTACAGCAGAAACTAACACAACATTGTAAAGCAATTATACTTCAATAAAAATGTTAAAAAAAAAAAAAGAAATGTAGATTGAGGTTGATTGATTGATGTTTAAATGTAGAGGATGGAATGAGTGGATGGCAGCTGAGGAAATCAGGCTTCATCCTCTGGGCAGCTAGATGGTAGCAAGATCGGGTTTGAACAGGGAACCCTACTCAATACTCTGTAATGGCCTATATGGGAAAAGAATCTAAAAAAAAAAAAAAGGAGTGTATGTATAACTGATTCACTTTGCTGTACACCTGCAACTAGCACAACATTGTAAATCAACTATACTTCAATTAAAATTTATTTATTTATTAAAAAAAGAAAAGTACTGAGCCATCCATCACCTTGAATGCTGCACCAATGAGAGCTCATCTCTAGCACTCATCCTGTTTGGTGGACATTGTATTTGTACGACAGCCTGTTGGTATGTCATTGTCACCAGTGAAATCCCACTTATCCTTTGTATGAAATAAAAACCTCTGCAAGCAAAGGCTCACAAACAACGACAGAGGAGAGGAACATATCTGCACCTTCTGTCAAAAACTGAGGTGTACTCCTGATCTAGAGAAAGCTCCTTAAAATAGAGAAGAAGAATGAGCAAATACTGGATAGAGAAACAGGCAAAAGACCTGAGCAGGCATTTCATAGATAAAGAAAGGAAAATGGCCCCTAAACATCGCAAAGTATTCAACTTCACTCACAATAAGAGATGCAAATTAAGACAGTACTGAAAGTAGCACTTTCTCACCTCTGATACTATTGTAGGAGGTTCACATGGAAATTTTGTAAAAATGTTATAATATTGTAGGAGAAAGTTAAAAAGTAGGAGCAAAAACTTTCCATGTAAGAGAAAATACACATAGGCATAAATTTTTAAAAGTTAGGAATATCCTGCAATGTAAAAGTTAAGCTGGAATATCCACATGAACTCATAACTTATCCACTAATAAGCCATGAAAGAAGGATGGCCCATTGTCAATGAGCACATCCAGCATTTCGACTTTGATTTCTAAGTGCCATTCCCCGTGCTATAGAAATTAGGATTTGATGGCTGATTCCAGCTCTGGGGTAAGGAAAACACAGGGTAGGTTGGATGTTTTTTACTACCAGAGAGTAAGAAGAAATCCATTGACCAATGGAGGCTTGTCACAAGCATACCAGGGCCAGCTTGAAAGTGTTCCCACTGGTCACATTCAGGACAGAGGTTTGAGCATCAATAATAATAATAGTAGTAACTTATTTTATAAAAGTGAATAAATGAAATTCATAAATCCAGAGGAGTGTGTGTGTGTGTGTGTGTGTGTGTGTGTGTGTGATTAAAAAAGAGAAAGAAAGAGGGACAGAAGGCAAAAGTGGTAACTTTCAGAGGTACCTTTACTTCTTCTTTAGAAGGAACTGTAATTGCTTGAGAAGGAACCAGAGCTAATCAGGTAATAAGAGAAAACTCTCATTATAGGAGAATGTCGGTCAGGAAAGATAGAATTTTGAAGACCACCATTTTGTGAGTTGTTGGGTTCAATCAGTGTTTTCCTTTTTCTTTTTTTTCTCTCTCTTTTATTACACATTCCTCATCCGCCTTCCAGGCTCTTAGAACTCTTGCTGTCCGCGCCCTGAGAGCACGGTTCTCTCGCACCAGGGGAGGCCCAGAGGAAGGCAGGGCACAGGGCTTGCTGGGGAGAGAAGGCTTCAGTTCAGCCTCTCTGGTGAGAATTCTCGCAATATACACAAAAACTCACCATACGTATAACTTCATCTCTATTTCTAGGAATTGTTCCTTAAAAGATACTGGCCCAAAGACACAAAAATGCCTGTAGAATTCATGTGGTTTTGTTCATCAGAACAGACCATTAGAAACTAATCTATAATACATAAGCATTATAAATAAAATACAACCAAAAATAAAATGACAATGTCACATTTTATAATCATAAAATATAAGATCAACTCATTCTTTTTTTTCTTTTAAATCACAGTTTTCCATTCACCAAAGAAATAGAGCCAAGCAAGAACTAACAATAGATGATAGAACAATTAGATGGAAGAACAATCACATATCGTTAAAGCCCCCCGCCCCCTGCCACCAAGTTCAAAAGGAAAAATGTATCTTCATTAGGGAAAGACAGTTATTAACTTAAGCAGCATCGATAATGGTGGGAAAACCTGCCATGTGCCCATAAAGTACAGCCGTACAACATCCAATTATCATTGCCAAACATACTTAACTTGAATCAAGACTTTAGACCTACCCGCAGTTTACTGGAAATGCAGGGGATAGAACATGTTAAACCACCACAAAGAAGCCATCAAGCAGCCCCCAAAATGGGACTTTCTATAAACGATAAGCTTGGTCTTTTCAAAAAATTGCTGTCATTAAAAAAAAACAGGGGGACATTCTAGATTAAAAGACACTAAGAAGTTATAATAATTAAAAGCCATTCATGGGCTTCCCTGGTGGCGCAGTGGTTGAGAGTCCGCCTGCCGATGCAGGGGACACGGGTTCGTGCCCCGGTCCGGGAAGATCCCACATGCCGCGGAGCGGCTGGGCCCGTGAGCCGTGGCCGGTGGGCCTGCGCGTCTGGAGCCTGTTCTCCGCAACGGGAGAGGCCACAGCAGTGAGAGGCCCGCGTACCGCAAAAAAAAAAAAAAAAAAAGCCATTCATAATCCTTGATGTGTTTCTGTCTGAAAGAGAAAACCATAAAAGGCATTTTGGGGATAACCAGGGATATTTAAGCATGGACTTAATAGTAGATGAACTTAGGGAACTGTTCATTTTCTTGGCTGGGAGGCCCCAATTGTGTAGTGATGCCAAACCAAAGCCAAGGGCTATGATCTGGATCCACGGTCCTCTCCAGATTGGACCGGCCTGATTCCCTGGACCTTGCTTCTGTGGTCCCTCGATGGGAAGTGGAATGAGGTACCAGCAGGGTGTTCTCTGAGCGTCTCCTGAGATGGTCCAGAGGATTCTTGCAAGGAGAAGGAACATGCCTCCGTCTCAACTGGCCCACGTAGGAGGGAGCCCAAAGCCGTGGCCAGCTCCCCGTCCTGATTCTGATCCAAGGCAGAAATACAAAAAGAATTCCTTCCCAACTTCTGATTTTGACCTTGGACCCAAGTTTAGGTAACTTTGGAGAATTTTCTGAATTCACTGCTTTCCCTTGCCTCGTTCATCCTGATTCATCCTTCAGGACGTGGTTGCTCTGAGAAGCCCTCCTTGATGCCACTGCCCTTGATCATCTCTAAGTGACCTCCTTTGTGTCCCTGTAACACCCTGTTCATACCTCAGTTTGTGTTATTTTGCAATGTTGTGTTTGTATGTTACCCTGCTCCTTCCGGCATGGGCTCCTTGAGCCAGGAAGCTATGTGTGGCCATCTGCCCGGAGATTAGCACTGGACCTGGCCCATGACAGTGAGTCAAGGACCATTAGTAGAACTGGCAACAGTTGGCAAGAGGCACACAGGAAATATTCCCCGATGGTGGTGGGGACCTCGATGGTAATTGGATACACCTTGGCTGAGTTGAGTTGGAAGCATCCAAGCTGAAGTCATCTTGGGAAAAACAGGCAGAACGAGCCCCGGGTACCTGGCCAGGAGTGGAAGGAGGGAGTGGATATCAGTTTGTCACCTCTCTGCAGGGCAGCCTCGTGGGAGCTGGTGCCACCTTTACGAGCAGCGCCCAACAACTGGCCGGTGTTCATTCACGCATCAGTGTGCTGAGAACATCATTGCGGTTCTGGGCCACTTCAGGGCCATTTGCAAACAGATTACGTGAAAGATGCCACATTCCAAGAGAGCTGGGAGCAAGACCACAGCTTAATGCAAAAACAGCATGTTCCCTTTTGTTTCGCTTTATCTTCTCTGTAAAACTTACCCTCCTCAAATCAGACACTTAGGAAGCGCCAGGGCCTAGCAAACTTAGGACACATAAAATTTGCAGAAAACTGTTAAAACCGCAACATCAGTGAGATTTCCAGCAGACTCTTCCCATTTTCAGTGTTCTGAGGTATGGGAATCTATCTGGAGCGAGTTCCAGGAATGAATTCCAAATGACCTGGAAGGAATCCTAAGTGAAGAGGGACACAGACTTGCAACGTCCCAGCTCTGCTCAGAGAGGCAACAACGGTGGGGAAACAAAAGCAGATAAGGGTGGACCTGGGCTCTCAGCTTGCCTGTGAACCTAGAGGGTGACCTGTCTGCCGGCTCTGGGCCTCCTGTCCCCTCAGGCCTGAGAGGAGCAGACCGGGGCTCTGTTATCCCAGACCTCAGGCCGCAGCTCTGGGACACATGCAAAACTGCCTGGCACAGAGCATGTGCCCAGTCCGTGTTTGAAAAGTGAATAAATGTCCAGCCTCACCTCCTATCCCTCCCTTCTTTTCTCCCTTTCCTCTACCTGAATCTTCCTGATAATATAAGAAACCACTTTTCCCTCTTAGCAAACATGAACTCATCCTCAGAGGGATTCAGGCTACCAAATTGCCCTCCTTCTTCCCGTACAGGGAGAATTAGAACTCACCAGTCTCTGTCCTGGGACTCCTCTCCTGAAAGAAGAGCTTTCCTGCAGCTAAATAACCATTGCGAGGCGCCAGGAAGCACAGAACCATGTCCTAATGACTCAGGTCGGGGGCCTCTGGACCTTGGCTCTGGTGTCTATGGATCCCATTAGTTCTGATTAAGATGCAAGTTCCCTGTGCCCAAGCCCAGAGCCTCTGCATCAGGAGTCCTGAGACAGTTCTCCAGAATCTTCACCCAGATGCTCAGATGAGATTTTGGAAAGGTACCCCTTCAGTCTTGAGGATGGAGACACACGGACTCTCGCTCTGCACAGGCCACCTCCGCCTCTCGAGACCCTTAGCATAGCCTTTCCTTCAAGAGCTCCGTGACTCCAGGATCAAACACCTCTCACCTTGGAAAGAGCACGTTTCAGGTGGAAGGGCAGAGTCGGCACCCAAGATGGAGCTGGGGGTTCTCCAATGAACTCACAGTGTTTTCCAAACTGCCCCCTACCTTGGGCTTTTCCTTCCTTAGGTTTCAGAGATGGCCTGCTGTAACTCCAAGTTACTGTATCTCGTGCTTGTCTCCTAGTGGCCTAGAAACCCCTCGAGGGTGGGAGCTGGGTACCCGGTGTCTGCGTGAGCCCCACAGTGCATGGCACACAGCAGAGCACACGCTCAGTAGGCACAGACAGGTGTGCTGGGATGCAGCTGGCCAATGTTGACTTGATCACTGAATAATGATGGGCTAAATAAATAGAATTCATGAGGACAGCTTATAGTCTCAGAGGGATTGCCCTGGAAATCTGGGGACAGGAGAAAAAGCCATTGTGCCCTATGCCTTGGTGGTGAGTCACAAACTTTGAAAAGAGACGCGGGTGTTATGGACTATGCCCTCTTGTCCAAAGCAAAGATTAATTCAGTGTCCTGGGGTGACCAAACAATGTTTTACACTTAATGCCTTTTAATCAGTGACTCCAATAAATACTCTAGATGAAGAGATTCATAACATCCCATAATTCCGGTCAGTCCAGCTCAGAATAACATCCCCTCCTGAAGAGAACCAAAGCACAGCAGAGTGAGGAAGCCAAGATGTGAATGATATCTTATCAGCTTATAAAAGGGAACTGTCAATCACATTTAAGACTTCAAAATATTTTAGAGTATTTACACTGTCACGGTGGAACCAATGAATCTAACTGGCACATAAATGGGAACACGTGACTTTCAGCGCAGTTGTCCATGGATTAAAACTCCTAAAACTTCTGTGAAATGAGTATTAGTAATTTGTTTTACAAATTAAGTGACTCAGAATAAGTCATATTAGGCAAATTTCCTAAACTCCCAACACACTCGCTGACCTGAAATCTTACAGATTCTGTCAAATCTCACTGCCTCATTACCATTTCATAACCATAGCCTCCTAGAATGTCAGACTTGGAAAGGGCCCATAAATAATGCTTTAAAATATTTAATAAAAAGTAATTTATACACATTACAAAAAAATTAAACTGTAGAATAAAGTACAACCAGGAAGGGAACTCTCCCTCTCTCCCCAACCGTGAAACTCCACAGTCAGATGACACCATCATAATTAGTTTCTTGTGTGTCCTTCAAACACACACAATCATATTTGTGTGTGTGTACATGTGTAGATCTTGCTTATTTGCACAAATGGAATATATTATGCATATTGTACTGTGTCTTGCTTTTTCAATTAAAAATATAACTTGGTTCCTGATCAGTGCATATACCTATACATCATGCTCTTTTTTCCCCTATTTTATAGATATACCAAAAATTACTTAATGAGTCACCTATTATTGGACAATTATTTTTTTCTAGCATTTTGCTACAATTAAAATGAACATTCTTGTATATCTTTTTCTAATGGGTACCTAAGGAGAATTCCTGGGACAAAAGGTCAAATTGCCTCCAAAGAGGAAGCAAAAATGTACACCTCAATTAAAAGTACACAAAATGCATATTTTCACTCAACTTCATCAACACAATGTATTAAGTTTTTTTTTTTTTTTTTTTGGCGGTACACGGGCCTCTCACTGTTGTGGCCTCTCCCGTTGTGGAGCACAGGCTCTGGATGCGCAGGCTCAGCGACCATGGCTCACGGGCCCAGCCGCTCCGCAGCATGTGGGATCCTCCTGGACTGGGGCACGAACCCGCGTCCCCAGCATCGGCAGGCGGACTCTCAACCACTGCACCACCAGGGAAGCCCTGC